>NC_056726.1:1678003910-1678103910 GCF_019279795.1 Protopterus annectens
TAGCTGGAATTTTGTAAATAATTATATATTTGTGAATATCAAACTAATTTATATAAGATACTTTTGTTACAAATGTATTAGAACTGTATATCATGTGTACTATATAAAACTGCTCTGTACAGATGTTTGTGTTGTAAAGGTATTTGTAAAGTCCTTGTGCTTAAAATGTATCCACAGTGTGCCCTACTGGAAGAGAACAGAAATGTACATGCACTATTATATCTGTTTAAATGTATACGTTAACAGAGGAAACCAGAGTGTTAACCTCAGTCCAGCAAACTTTAGAAAAATATTTGAAATTAATCACTTTATATGTTAGGCCATAAAGAGGTTATTTGACAGGTTTCAATGGAGCTAGAAACACGAGGTCTGTACTAGGAAGCTTCCTGTATTGTCTTTGGGGTGAACTAATCGCTACTTTGGAAGCATGAATGAATGCAATTGTTTTATGACTTCCAGCACCTGCCAAAGAGCTGAGCAAAAGCCCTTGTCTATGTACGTTTACAGGTAGATGCTACATACTGCCAGTTTCCAGCAGTGGGGAGTTTGCCTGGGAACTAGAAGTCAGATGACAAGAAGTGATGTCATTCTGCAAACTATCCCAGCAGTAATATTTTGCATATTATTTTGAGAAGTCTCTTAGTGAGACAGAGCATTCTGCATTCTGTCTTGGACTCCACAACAACAAGAAGAACCATGCACCACATCAGCCTCGCTCTAAGTAAGTTTTTAGGGTATAGTAATTATTTTAGATACAGTCAGGAATATAGTGAAGTTTAGTTTAGATTTTGTTTTTCTTTATTTTTGTGAGCCTGTACCATAATGTTATTTTAAATATTTCCTGTGATTTTGAACTCTGATGTCACCATGAATATATATATATACTGAGTATTTTCTTGTTCTTTTATTATTTATTATTAAATATAATTAAACCTTTCATATTTAAGTTTTGAGAGTACTTGCATATTTATTTGGTGACACTGTGTGGGCCACTCCTAATATCCTTGCTCTGGATCAAGCTACCATTTGTATTAGTATTAATATTACACAGTAAGATTGGACACCCTTTGTTAAGGTCCCTAAAGTAGCCAATAAGGAGTGACTGGTGGCAGTGGTAACTATCTTATAGTCTGGAGAGAAGGAGGCATATCTAGTAAACATGCTAACCTTTCTCAGGTGTGTGCGTGTGTATGTATAAATCAAACCTCAAAGAGTGTGTGTGCCAGTTACTTGGGCAGCGCCACAAGGCACTGGTTGGACTGAGAGGTTGCTGGATGTCTTGGCTTGGTCATTCAGCTGAGATCTCAATTCTATAGCTGTGTTAGTGGAGAGTCTTATTAGGGATCTGGAGAAAGAGGGAGAAACCAGCCCTGAACTGACTGTGGTCTCTGTGTGCTCTTAAGAGAAATTGCACTTGATGCAGAGAGCTGCATCTGGAAATACTGTGTGTGTACCTGTTATCCTCACAGTGAATGTCTCCCCACAGGTGCCAGTGGTGATGATTGAGGCCCCTTGATTACTGGTCCAGTGGTGAGTCATCACAGTAGCCTTAGTACTGACCCCAGAAATTATAGGCCTATCAGCCTGATGAGTCTAATTTGTAAGGCCATAGAATACATTAAATCAACATTAAAAATATTATCAGACTAGATCTCCAGAATTTTGATTTTGTAATGGTGGCTCCTATCTGATGTTCCTGGTATACTTCTTTAGGAAGGTAACAAAAGTTCTTGACAGTGGTCACAATGTACACTCAGCTTACTTTGATTTGACCAAGGTATTTGACACCATCTCCCATGCTAGCATAATTATTAAACTAAATGCATTGCATAAAGATCCCTATGTGGTAAGATGGATAGCAAATTGGCTAAAATACAGAACTCACATAGTCTGGGTGATGGGTAGCATTAGAAAACATGAAGGTGACCAGAGGTACCCTGCAGGGTACAGTGCTGGGACCAGTTTTCTTCGGTATTTGCTTCTTTGACCTACAGAGTAGAAAGCAAGGTTTATGGCTGACCAAGCTGTGCATGACTGCAAAGAAAAAATCACTACCAAATCCCCCTCTGCAACAGAGTCCCTCCAGAAGGAACCTCCACTTATAAATATCTGGTGTATTGCAAATGGATTTAAATAAAAATGCTAAAAAAAATGCAACATTACCATATTTGTCAGACAAGCCATCCCTGCAGCATATAGCATTAACAACACCCCCACTTCAAAATTATAATTAGTTAGAAATCTGAGAACCTGGGTTGATAGTTCCCTCTCCTTTAATCACCATGTAACAACAGCTGTCAATAAGTCCTTCTACTTTGCACAGCTGATCACCAATGAAATATCATCCAGGTCGAAAGAGGTTATCGTTCCCTTGCATTCAGCACTGATCAGGTTAGTTAAAGAATACAATGTACGTTTGGTTTGTACCTCGTCAAACATATCAAACAGTTGGAAATACCCCAGAGGTTCCTAACAGAGTATCACTGAGTTAAAACCCAAAAGCTACCATAAAAAACTAAAAACATTGTCCCTCTTTTCTATGTTGTAAAGTTGTCGCAGATGAGACCTATGCCTTGCCATCCGAGCAATCTGAGACTCAGCAGTCCAGGATCTCTTGTATCTTCATAAACTGAGCAGTCCAACAAATAAAAAGGGATATAAATCTATCTGCTTCTGCAGATCAGTAAAACACAATGGAAAGACATATTTGCTACTCTGTGCCTTCCTCATCTCCAGAATAGAAGCCCCCTGAAGATAAAGCAGTGTGATATACTATCTTCCTTCAAATGGGAAGTGGATAATTGGATGAATATTCATAAATTCAACCAGGGCTTGACTGGCCTTCTAGCAAGTAATAATGGTCATGAGACTCAGCCACCTTAAACTTTCTGTGATTTCTATGATTTCTAACACTGATCCTACAGCTAAACACCTGGGGCACTACAGCATGATGCACATACATAGTCCTATAGTTCTACCCCCTTCCTGTCTCCTGTGGGCACACAGCCTGCCACCCTGCTTGTAAGTGATTACCACTTCAGGGCCATGATGCTCATTAGGATAAATACATGGCCTTCCCATAAGGATGAATGCTCACAGACTCATAGTTGTATCCCTTTGCTGCCACTGACCACCTCAAGACCCAGTGCTGCAAACCAAAATAATGGACAATGCTAAAAGTCACATCATGACTGCTGGACTCCACCACTAGAGAATGTGATCACTGACTACCCACAACCTCTCAGAGTAAGAGGCTACCATATTCCCTTCCCCTGATACAGAAGTATCACAGTGTTGTAGTCACTTTTCATTGTACCCCCCACCTGTGCAAGAGATAATGTCTGTGTCCTGTCCGCCTAACAATATATGTGAGTGTAGTGATATGTGATGTACAGCATGGGCAGTTCATGTACTAAGCTACATTTTCTAATTGTGATAATGCATGCATCATTTTATTCTGTATTTCTTATGACTATGCTCATAGTGGCAGGCCATACACCACTTCTGTGCCAGTATTGCACTCTATTATTTCTGTTTCTGCAATAGATGGGGCACTGTTACTGAATGTGCCACACTTGACTCTCCACCCCTCCCTTTCACTGCTAGTAAAATGGTATGGAAAGTCCTGCTTAGGTGTTCACTTGCCACTCCAACTATTAGTGCAATGTCATACTGAACAGCATGACACACAACAAAAATCTTGTTTCAGATTGACATATAGCATTGTAATGCCCTTCCTGACAATATCTAGGCAACAAAAGCATCCCTTGACAAGGTTAAAAACTATTGCCATTGCATTATAGGCCATTTCCTGCATGATATGGAGTTACAGTTGGGACAACCAACCAGTGATATAGGGCATATCCAGCATTAGCTGCAATACTCAAGAAGCAACATATAACATGTGACTAGTTCCCTGCTCGCATGCTGCCTGAGGGCATTGTATTGTCTATCTATTATCTGTGTATATTTACCAACTAGACTGCTATGATGGAAATCCCCTTACAGAACTTTGGTGTAAGTCAGAGAAATGCCAGAATTGTGAATTACAAGAACCACACAGAAGTCACACAGACACATTGTTAATAATGGCCTGGTCATTACAGACCACCTGAAAGTCAAAGGAGTGGAAGCCCTACCCACTGATGAAGTAGATGGGGCTTCAATGGCCATGTGTGTGCAATCTGTGGTTGACAGAACCACAGGGAAATATGCAATATTTTAAAATGTCTGCATGAAGATGGTTCTCTCCTCTGAAGTCATGAAATACCAGATAATCTCCTCCCCATGCTGAAGCACAATATTAGAGAAATGGCACAGGATCTGAGAGGCTGACACCTGCAATAGTTCACAGCAGTTCACTCTGGGGCCCCTTATTCTCACAGGAATAAACATACCATGTACACCCCTTACGTCAGCTTGTGGGTAACACAGTTCAGTAAGTTCCCTTACTTTCTCTTTCTCCCAGTGGAAGCAGTACAATACAATGCATATTCTGTTGGTGAGAGAGCTGGTGATATGTCAGGTGCTGGCTGTACCTGCTCCAGTGGTACAAATGTCTGCAAAACACATCACAGGACTGCCTCCAATGGTGGGTGATAACACATAGCTTCGAAGGCAGTTACTAGATATGCTGTTCTGGAAGACATTAAAGAGCCTAGCCCAGATTCCAAATTGCCCCATAGCAATGTCTGGTTAAGTGACTTGCTCAAGGTCATACAGTATGTAAATGAAGTCTGAGGGAATCAAACCCGCTACCACAGGAAATAGCTTATTAACAGTTTCTAACTTTAATACTCTGCTAACTGCCAGCAGTGCTGCTGAACTGTCACTGCTGTTAATACAAACTTCACTTCCTCTACATATAGTACATTTCTTGATTTAAAAAATGGATATGTATTGTGGGTCAGGATACCCATTTTATGCATTTCTGAATTTGGACAATATTTTATTTGTCATTTTTTGCATGGAATTTCTCATTTCATGTAGTTCTGCATTCATTAGCATGGGCAGTATACCCTGCTATTTTTCCCCTTGCATAACCACACCTTGAACTTTGCCAGTATCCAAACTGATTTGCACTGCATAATGTGCTGTGAATACTGACCTACATAGTCATAATGTATTACTGTCTCTGATTATTTTTAAAATATGATTGATGTTTTGCACTTTTTAACTCTTTTACTGTTTTCAACATTGCTTATACTTTTTGTATTGCTATCTAGTCTATTGTACTACAGTCCTTATTTTAATTTTTTGTAACCTACTTTATGTATGCTGTCTAACTATTGTAACTTCTCTTGGGAGCTTTTCTCCCCGGGTCTCTGCTGAAAACGGGCTTCTCGCCCAGCCAGACACTACCCAGCTATCAAATGTAAATAAATAAATAAATAAATAAATAATTTCTTAAAGTAATTCAAATCAGAGTTAATAGCTATACATTAAACACAATAACATTGATGCAATAGATGTTAACTAATAATGTAATCTGACTGGTACATAAGTGCAGAGGATGTGCCTAAGTGCATAGCAAATAAAAAACAAACCATGATATATCAGCTGCTGTTTAATCATGCAATTCAGTCAGAAATTAGGCAATGTCACTCTGCAAGACTCTAGTTGCTACATGAGAAAGAGTAGGGTTATTTAGAATTCTATAGGAATGAAGGTTAATTCACTTGCCTAACTTTCTGCTGAATAGTGTTTTTGATAGTTTTTATAGCTTCTTTTTCTACTCTGATTATGAAGTACTTCCTAATCTTTTTTTGGTGTCAGATCGTTTTTGTGTTGATTTGCACAAATACAAGTATGAAGCCACGGTGGTGCAGCAGTTAGCATTGTCGCCTCACAGCAAGAGGTTCTTCCAATCAATTCTCGGCTGGAGTGCCTTCTGTGTGGAGTCTGCATGTTCTTCCTGTGGTCGTGTGACATTTAAAGACATGCAGGTAGGTGCGTGTGCGAATGGGTGTGCCTTCTTTGAAGGCTGGGTGTCGGGCTGGCAATTCGGCACTGTAAAAATCCACTGACAATCATTAGCGGACCAGAGCTCCGCTGTGGTGACCCCCTAACCAGGAAAAACCAAAAGACTTTGTACATATGTACAAGCACAGCAAGTTCCTTCATACAGTGCAGCTGCAACAAGCAGTATGCAAATGCACCAAAACTTCTAACAGATCTCCCACCAAAGATGTGAGCAATTCATGTGTCATTGCACAAAGTAGTATCTGAAACTGAAGTGGTATTTATATCATGCTGATAGGTTTGGCAATGTCATGTAATGGAGTTGAACAATCAACATGCAACATATTGCTTTATGTGGTGCACTTATTATGAGCAGTGTGAAAATTATGAAACCATTTTAATAAACTTTCCAGCAGAGATAGTTACAATAACCCAATGTCATTGCGCAAAAGAGTGGATGAAAGCAATGTGCATTGCTTTACATGGACCTGCAGTAAGCACTATGGAAGTAAAACAAAACTTATAATATATCTAGTAGAGACTAGCACAGTGTGGTTAAGTGTCTTTGTACAAAACAGTGGATGTAATCAAAATATTTGTATTGTGCTTGTGGTGTCATGCTACAGAGATGGATGATCACCATGTAACATGTTACTTTGCATGGTACAGCTATGGCAAACAATGAGCAGATGACATATTTCATAGATTTTTTGACAAAGAAAAATGCCGTGTCAGTTTTGACATATAAAATAGGATGAAAATGATATGGAATGTGTACTTCATTAACTGGTTTGATTGATACATATAGTAATGGAATGTTACTGCCACGTAAATCTGAAAACATATCTGTTTATGTCACTGCAGACAAAGTGGGATTTGTTCATGAGTATGCGAAATGGAAGTAATGTTAAGGAGAGTGTGTAAAAATGGAGACAGCCACATTGCAGTAATGTCAGGATTTTTGTGTAATGTGCCACAGGACAATTGTCCTAGATTTTTGCGCAAAGAAATGAAATATCAGTGCTCCATTAAATTTGCCACATAAAATTATTGTCACAATTTGTATCAGTTTCTATAACAATGCAAGCGTGCAAAGAAGCAACGTCTTGGAAGTGCTGCAGGCAGCATATGTAACATGTTTCGACACTGAAGTGCAATATGACATCACCACAGTAGTTTGTCGGATGGACAGAGCAGTGGGTGTTAGAGGTGTATTAGTCTGAATTTGTTTCTATAGAGATGTATTGAGCAGCATGAAGTTTGTTACACTACCTGCTTTCAGCCACTACTGTGAATGAATGAATCACTGAACTATAAAGAAAATTTAGTAAAGGGTTACAAAATAAAGCTAAGCATTTAGACTAAAGCACACTGCTTTTATTAAAAGTGCAAGAACAATGTGAGATAAAGGGAAACATAATAATTTTGTAAAGTCTAAAATGTAGAAAGTGATCCAGCTTAATGGTGCATGTAAGAATAGTATGAATGTAGGAAAGTGTGAAAGTTTTTGAAAAAAATATCATTTTATATAGTTTAAAGTGTTTAAAAGAATATTTAAGTTATATGTTGTAATTGCATGCAGTTGTGATATTGAGCAAAATAAATCAGTTAAATTAAGGAGTTTGCTTTCATGTTGAAATGTCAAAGTGCTTGTTCATTATTGCCTTTACAGTTTTCAAAAGTATGGATAAGGACATTGGAATGTATTTTAATGAGTTGACACGTTAAGATGCTTTTGCAGGTGAAATGTTGTAGCCCAATAACATTGTATTACAGTCTGAGCTTTTCTCATCATCATCATCTTCCCCCCCCTTTTCCCATTTTCTACATGCGGTTGGGGTGTTGTGTCAACTGTCGCCATCTCTCTATTCAGTGCCAACCAGATCACTACAGCCTTATCACAAATCTCTCCTTACTATTCACAAACCACAACACTCAGCAGGTAATTCTTTTCAAGCTGTGTATCCTCAGAACTCTGTCCCTCTATCAATTAGATGAACTGCTAATCTCCCTTCATTCAAATGTGGAGTAAAACTATGCTTAACTGACTCCTGCAATTAGCCCTCTTTAACCCCACAATAACTTCATTAGATTTCCATCAGTCTGTACAATCTATATGTTACCTACATGTGGATTCCATCCTACTACTACAGGTTGTCATGAAAATATAAAAATGCATGCTGTTCCACAGACTCCTGTATTACAGGTCAGCATATACAATAACCTCTTTATAAACACAAACCATTATCATATTCTCCTATTTCTGTCTTTACTACCAAACCTCTCCCTCTCCTCACACTACCTCTCTTCTAACCTACCACTTCTCTCGTTTAGATCTTACATCTTCTTCTTTCTTTCATAATAGGCCAGCCCCCCCACCATCACTTACTAATACTACTATCTCTTCCTACTTTAACCCTTTGTTTGCCCTATCTTACACCTCTAATATAATGTCTTAATGCACCACCCAGCAATGGTTAGGTTATGTACCGTTCTTAGAAAAAAGCTATAACTGGCTCTACAAGCCAAGCACACTATTCCTGTGAATAATAATGACTTTCATATCCTATAGTACCCACCTGTACCTTACAGTCTATCTTCACTCTGCTGTGAAATGCCTGGTATATAACTGTATATGTTGTATTGCCTTGTCTATAATGGTCTATTACAATCTCTTCCAGTAATAATTGTTCATGGTATTTAACAGCCTTTCCTGAACGTCTAGTCTTTAGCACAATATTAATTGTGATAGTCATTATCTTTATCTTTTGTCCCTGGTCCTCTGCTAAAAATGGGTTTTGGTGAGTCAGGCTTTTCCCGGTTATCAAAAGATGCAGAGATAAATAAATAAATAAATAAAATGGAATAAAATAAATTATGAAGAGGTAAGGTCAATATTTGGAAATCAACAGACTGGCTTAACTAGACAACTGGAAAACAGACTGATCCTGGAACTCAAGACAGATTGGCTAATGAGGATCAGTCAGCAAGAGCAACAGAGAAAAATCTCTGGTTCAGAGCAAGGAAAAGTCACACAGAGGAATACCTCATTCTTGGATTATTACCACGGCTCTCAGTTATTACCATGTCTCTCAGATATTACCATGTCTGTCAATTAGACTCTGTGCTGTCAAAGCTGCTGCACTAGTGCTCGCCCTGCCAGCCCATACAGAGTTGCAGCGTAGACACGCACAGACACGAGCAGATACACGCGTGCACACACACACACACACACACACACACACACACACACACACACACACACACACACATACACTCACGCACTCATAGTTCTACACTGTACTTACCTGTACTTACATTGTGAGCCATGACCACTCCCATGGGAATGAATGAGTGTTTTTTTCTCCCTGTGACAAAAATACCACCAGCAGAGCAATTCTCTGAATCACTCTGACAGGCTAATCTGGATCCTCTACCATTTCTGAGGAAACGCACATAGCTACTTCAAAAATCTCCTAGTTACTGTCTGTAAATGTAACTGCAATCACTCCACTTAATTTTTCCCTTCACTTTTTGCTCCCTCACTTCTCACCCCCCTCACTTTCCACCTCTTCCTCTCCCTATTACCTACTATCTACTCCTCATCATACCCCTGCCAACCCTTACCGCCATACTGCTGCCTATGCATGCCCCCACAGTTAATTGGAAGTGTGCGTGTGTGTTTATTTACTTCTCTCTTTTCTTGTTTACCTCACATCTTAGTACCCAACACTTGATTCCTAGACATGCCTCTTTTCCCTTATCTCTCCTTGTTCTTACTAACCAACTCAGTACTCACTTCCAATTTCTTCTGCCCCACTTACTAAGTTCTTCTCTTTAAATGACTTTTTATACTTCTTACGATACTTATTTTTTCTCAGAACAGTACTATACGTCTTATCATTTGTAAAATTTAAAACAGAATTTATTATTATTATTCATATAATTTTTGTTCTTTGGAGCTTTTCTCCCCGGGCCTCCACTGAAAAAGGCACAAGCTCAGATGGACTAACCCAATCAACAAATGTCAAATAAATAAATAAAATAAATGCATAACATCAGTCACTCCTGTGGACTGCTGTATTTGTATGCATCTTTTCAAGTAAGACTGTGCTCCTCACTAAGGCCACACTGCCAGTGGTCTGTGAAGCAGTAAGGCTTACTGCGATGTGGAAACCTTCTGAGTTAAGTGTTCCATATTTCAATAAGCCTTTCTAAATTCTGCCCTGAGTCTTTTTGTTTGTTATGTGGCATTAAAGTGGATTGATTTATTCCTGCGATATCCACACATAATAGTATTTGGTCTATTATTTTATTCCTTTGATGTCTCATGGCAGGTGGAATGCATCAGTGTGAAACATGTCACCTAGTTCTTTTCTGTTTTCTTTTACTCCTCTGGTTTGTCTATATTTTTGTGAATATTAAATGTTATAAGGTCACAGTTAGGCAAAGTGTGAAATGTTTGTTGATTTTGTGTGTAATAGTATCATTAAAGAAATAAGTTTTCAGTACTGGCTGAAGTGCTGTATTACAATAAAGGGAAGGTTGACTGGAAATGTTATGCAGCATTAGTTTTACATTTAGTTTTAAGGCATTACTTTTAGGTGTCACTAATATATTTTATTTACTTATTTTATTTTACATTTGTTTACCAGGAAAGTCCTACTGGACATAAGTCCTTTTTCAGTGGAGCCCTGGAGAGAAAAGCTACACTAGTAACAATTTACATGTATGAAAATATAAGTACAATGTCAGGCACAACGAGTACATAAGCAAGTGAGAAAGAAGCAGAAAAAAACTGTTACATTTTCATTAACATATATAAGATAACAGTGAATAAGGTTAGATACTTATGCAGAGATTCCCATAAGTCTGTTCAATGGATTACCTTGCTAGTAAAAACTGACATGTAAAAAGATAAATCTCTGTAGTTGGAAGTGTTTACATGAGCAGATATATGCTTCTTATGAGCATAATATATGTGCACAAAAATCCGATTACTTTTGGCACTGCAGAAGCACTTAATTTTTATACTCTGTCTTGAATGTTAACATCACACACAAAAAATATCCCATTGCGTAGTGCGTAGGTAGCTGAAACAAAACTAAAACACACTACATTGAAACCAATCATACATTAAGCTATCACTTTCATCCTTGTTTAATAAAAGACTTCATCAGAAAATCGTCACAACTCAAAAACTTATCATGTAAGGGCTAAAGCATGAATCGCATGACAAACTAATACCAATCACAAAAATAGCTGTAACTTTTGAAATCTATGAAAGATAGAACAGGCTCTAAAATGTTAACTTCAGGGTTAAATGATTGGTATTAAATGTTTATAGAAACTCAAAGCAATAAACAGAAGGCAATATTTTAGAGTGCAGGGTTAAATCCTAGAGTAATATATTCATTTGATACTATAAGCAGTTCATAGAGGAGTTTCCTGTTCACTATGATGCAAGCCATGTTTATGATTTATGTACAGACACTCCACACGGCTCCTGTACAGTGGTGTGTATTGTTTTATGAGTGACAATGCTTATTTCTTGGTAGCAACACAATGTTTAAATGAATCAATGCATAACTGTGAATACGTTCTAGGTCTTTAGGCAGGATTGGTAGAGATTTTTAATGTAATAATATATACTTGCCTTTGTGAGGTATCAGTTTTCAATTTTGCAATCAGTTTGAAACACAAGGATAACAGAATACCTCACATACATAGTAGATAAATTAAAGAAAAAAATATTGTAGCTCCTGCTAATTGCTTTCCTGTTGAGAGTGATTTCCACAGCATTGTGGTGTGAAATTTAATGACAATTGAGTGCACAGTTTTGTTTTTCAGGTAGCTTTGCTATTTATTTATCTGTTAACATTTGATTACCAGGAAAGTCCAACTGGGTATGTGCCCATTTTCAGCCGAGGCTCAGGGAGAAAAGGAGCAAAGTATTACAAAAACATTTTAAGAACAATAATTTTAGTCTTCAAATATAATATAAAAACTTCTACAGTTTAAATAATTACACCAAATTAGACAAAGCGTGACTTATACGAAAAAGAATTAGAGAAAATAATAGGGTTATAACATATTTAGAAAGGAAGGCAGGGAAGAGAATTTGACTGAATAATGAAGTGAGTGAAGAAGGGAAGTAAGGAGCTGAAAGGTCTGAATAGGTTATGCAAACAGTGCAGTAAAATAAATGCATCTCTGCTACAAGTGCTACATTAGACAATCACAATGAAAACTTTGAGACACTAGATAAGATGGTGGCGTAACTCAGATGCATGACTTACAAAAAACAGATCATAGTATTCAGAAAGGCTTACCACACTGCAGAGCCCTTTACTTAGAAACTTTTCTCAGTTCAGTAAACTCTCCAACTCCAGCAAAGCATTGGCCCTTAGCATGGACAGTGGTCTCACTGACAAAGTCACATGCAAATGCATAAGCCCAGGGGCATGCCAGCACAGTAATAATGCAATGGAGTGGGTCAGAATTGTTCTACGATGCTATTTTGCATTCTGTCTTTTAATGATGTACGCCCACTCACTCCAGTGAATGATCGGGCTTGTACAGTGACTGTGAGTGGGTGTGTGTGTGTGTGTGTGTGTGTGTGTGTGTGTGTGTGTGTGTGTGTGTGTGCGCGTGTGTGTGCGTGTGTGTGTGTGTGTGTGTGTGCGTGTGTGTGTGTGTGTGTGTGTGCGTGTGTGTGTGTGTGTGTGTGTGTGCGCTTGAGCATGTGTGTATGTGGCTATTTGCAGGGATATGAAGGCAGTTGCCAGGAAGTCTCTGTGTACGAGTGTGTGTGTGTGTGTGTGTGTGTGTGTGTGTGTGTGTGTGTGTGTGTGTGTGTGTGTGTGTGTGTGTGCCTGCCTGTAGGGGCTTGAATGCGGTTGCACATGTGTGTGTGTGTGTGTGTGTGTGTGTGTGTGTGTGTGTGTGTGTGTGTGTGTGTGTGTGTGTGTGTGTGTGTGTGGGAGCATGTAGTTCTGTGAATATATGTGTGTCTGTTTGTCTGTCTGTAGGTATATATTTTTACTGCCTGGGTATATCAGTGTTGCTATCTGCATGTGACAGCACATGAGTATCTGTAATGTGTGTGTGTGTGTGTGTGTGTGTGTGTGTGTGTGTGTGTGTGTGTGTGTGTGTGTGTGTATGTGCGTGTGTTTGTCAGAGCACGAAAACAGTTGGAAGTGTGGGAGTGTGTGTTTGTCTGGGAGTATGTATGAATGTTCACAGGGGCCTGTATGTGAGTGCACATGTGTTAGAAAGTGCCTGTACAACTGCAATGCATGGCCTGGTAGCGGGAATGGAAAATACTAGTGTGGTTAGGTCTGACAAAGTAGTACTCAGTTCAGAGATATGGTAATTCGCCAGTAATGAAGTGTTTCTCAGTGCTGTTTTAACATGTCTCTAAATCAGAGATTATTCCCGTCGTACTGTCAGTCATGCATTGCCTAATTCTCTTTCTGAATCCTAGGGACAATGTTTACTGTTAATTATGTAGTATCATACTGCATTATTCATTGTCGTACTAGGCATGTCTAGTGCTCTCTGCTAAAAAAAATGTTTTCTTCCCTTTAATGTGATACTGTGGATCTGGCATTCAAACATTGCATGTTTTATGGTTTTCATTTTTTTTTTGTTTTATAGATTTATCTTGAAAGGTTAATCTTGTTTGATACAATCTTACAATTATTTGATTTTGATTTTATATACAAAAGATTGATAATATCTGCATGCCGTTTTGCTTGCATTTCACTTTTTCCTTTTTTCCATTCAGGGTTGGCCTTAGGTCAAGTCGTGCCCTAGGCAAAAGGGCTCCATGGTGCCCCCCAACCCCACCTTATGCCCCCATCCTAGTCTATTTATACCATCCAGTTTACTGGAAAAGCTCCTCTGCTAGAGCGGTGCCCTAGGCGCAGAAGCAGCCTTAGGTCAGCTGGTGCCCTAGGCAAAAGGGCTCCATGGCACCCCCCCAACCACCCAGGTGCCCCCATCCTGGTCTACCTACAGCAAATAAATACTGGAAAAGTGCCCCTGCTACAGCGGTGCCCTAGGCGGCCACCTAGTTGGCCTATGCCTAAGGCCGGCCATGCCTAGGCGGCTGCCTAGTTGGCCTATGCCTAAGGCTGGCTAAATTTCCATTTACTACTTCATGCAATTTGTATTCTTTTCTGTAATTGCTTTACATTTTTAGGTACACCCCAGACTGAATATGAAAATGGACACTTGGATCAGCATTCTAACCTTATTAACAAATGAAAATAAATAAACAAATAAATTGGTAAAAGGAATTTTCCCATAATTATAAGAGCTTTATCATCTTTGTGTTACAGAAATTTGTATTCCTTAATTATGTGAGCATTGTATGTATAGGACACAGTGCAGTCTTATAGTATTACACTAAAGGTGTGTTATGATGTTACTGGCCAGTTAGTTGTGCACAGCAGTGGGCAGCTGTGAGGCATTCTCTAGTTTCCAGATGAATTAGCAGCAGGCAATGTGAACTTTTCTTTTTTATTCTATTGCACAGTTTGTTGCACTGTACTAATTGTAGTGAGGTGTAGTCATTTTTAAAACACTTATAATTTGTGAAGTGGTGACTTTTTAGCATGCACGTGTGTTCTAATTCAGTATGTAATGATCTGCAATATGCAGGGTGTGGGTGATTGACGAAATATCATGGTATGCAATGTTTGCTAATGAGTGCATAATGACATGGAAATGAGGAACTCCATACAAATGAGACATACAGTATATGGAAATGACAGTAGTCAAAATGGTGGACTAATTCTGAATGTGTAAAATAGGCATGCTGAGTCATGGTGCATTTTCATTTTTAAACAGAGAATCATGGCAAATGTGAGGGCAGCTCTTCTTGCTTTGGCACAATAACAGCACAGCAGCATGTGCTATCTGCCACCATTGGTACCAGTGCCCACAATATCAGTGGGCACATTGTGACCATCAGTGCCAAAGGTGATGATATAGACAGCAACAGACATACCATCAAATCACACAACAGCAGACTGTGAACAGGGAGACCATAAAGAATCTAGTCAAAATGTGTCACCCACAGGCCAAATCAAGGGAAAGTGCATGGAATGCCCATTTTTGGGAAGACAAGAGTATGTGTAGATTTAACCATCTTGGCTACAGGAACATCTCATTGGCCTACTTGTCACATATTATGGATATCTCTCATGAATCCTGTACCACTTTCTAAATATTATGCTAGAGTTTGTGACAGAGTGTATTTGGTTCTCAAAGACTATGGAGGAGATTTCCAGTACCATGCAGATATTTTGCAATATTGCCCATTTCTCTGAGGTACTGGAAGCCACAGAATACACACACATTGCCATCAGGGCCCCATCTGGTCCAGTGGGACTATGATACATCAGCAGGAAAGGCTTTCACTACATTAATTGCCAGGTGGTCTGTAATGTCCATGGCATTATATAACATGTCTATGCACCACTTGGACAGGTCCCATTATTCACACACTGGATCATGTGCAACTTATACCACAGTTTTCTGCACATGGGATTCCCTCAGGGCAGTTTTGCAGGAGGGTACACGTACACATGCTAGATAGATTTGTCAGTAAATAAAGGGTGCTGGCCACAAATAACATGGATGGTATTGCAGGTGATGTGGATATACCCAGGACCCCTGGCTGAGGATCCCCTTCATAAATATAAGAGCAACGAAAAACTTGTTTGATGAACAGACACCCCCTAAATACCAGGCCATGCAAGAAATAGTTTATAAAACATCACATGTGGAAGCATGTGACATAGTGACTCAACTGTTCAACTTCTCAAGGGATGCTTGCATTGGCCAGAAACATCAGAAGATGTGCTGCAATACAGTCTAGACACGTGCAGCAAGGTATTTGTTTTATGTTCCTTCAGCACCAGCAACACAGCCAAGTTAGAGGTGGGTGCATTGCACTGTAGCATTAGCAAAGAGTCTGCTTCTGGTACGCAGCTATGGGCCATGACACAGACAACACAGAACAAATTATGTATGTGTTCTTACACTGAAGATAAGCAAGTTATTGCATGGTCTGACCATGTGGTGCATCAGACATCAACATGTCCACAAATGTTAGGGGACAGTCATCATGGCTTACATAGCTGGGGAGACAGATTGACAGATGACTGCAACCCTGTGAAATAAGGTAGGATCATGGGAGGTAAACATAGTAGGCATGCATTCTAGGAGATTTGGGGGAATCAGAGATCACATCCTTCAGTGGAGGAAAGAAGCTGCCACAATGTGGCCATTGCTGGTACCTACTGTGTTGACTTGAGGTGTCAGGGCTTGATGCTGTCTGTGGCAGGCATAGCTCTCAACTGTCCAATTTTTGCAGAATGTCAGGATTTTTTCTCATATTTTTGACCCAATCCTCATAAAATTGTAGTTTTATAACACATCACTGGCAAATTATTCTGGCCTAAAGTCATAAAATAATGGTAAACATTTGATTTTCAGACTTCATATCCTTTATAAAATTTGTGCTAATGCAAAACCTGCTATTCTATCAACTTTCTAAGTTTATATGAGCAGTATTTAAAAAGTATCCCTATTTTTAGATCTTTGTTCCCCCCATTATTTGTGGCTTTGTCCAGATTTCTTGCTCTAAGAGGTTGAGAGGTATGGTGGCAGGTAAGGGGTAGACCTACAGGATCATGAACATTTGCCCTGAGAGGGCATACCATATGTCAATCCTGATGAGTGTCATTGTCCATAAAGTGTCCATAACTGAAACTACATGAACAGTGCATGCAGCCTGATGCTCCCTTGACTGGCGCATGGATGACTGGTGCAAGCCCAGCTCGCACATCTAATGCTCCCCTTGGCCTATGAATGAGACAAAAATTCCTCAGCCTAAGTGAGAAGATTCAGTGTTGGTGGTCTAGCCCCTGTGGGAAGCTTGTCTGTTCAATGGTCTGTGCCTTATCACTTAAACAGAGTATCCTATCAATAACTCTTTACTAAACCTGCTATCAAGACCTATTATGGCTGCTCACAGCATTCACAACTTGCAGCTGCCCACTCTAGCCATTATAATGCTTGCGATGACAGGTTTGCCTGAGGTGCATTCCATGTGTGTTGAGGGCCTGCAGTAACTCTTCATTCTGTTTAGTAGTCACCTTTTCCATGCATTCTCTCTGTCTCTCTCTTTGGTGTCCATACTAGGACATGTACAGCTATGGCAAAGCATGTCTGTCCATGGATATGTATGCTATGCTATAGGATACCCATACTTATAGCCACAACCCCACCTTTATGTGCGTATTTATCAGCCACAGTTAATGCCATGCAAAGGCTCATTTCCCCTTTACTGTAAGCAGGCATGGACATAGCTTTCCTCAGTTATACATCTATCAGCTGCAATTAGTGCTATGAACAGGGTCCTCCCATTTAGGCACAGTAGTCATGGCCATAGCTTCCCTTTATACATCTGTTTATTGGGTGCGTTTAGTGCAATGCACAGCCTCCCACAGTTACATGCTACAGTCATGCCATCAGCATATGAGCCTAGAACCACAAACCTATGCAGCAGGCCCTTTGTAAAGTTTCAGTTGTGCACAGTTGCCTCCCATACCCATAGGAAGATTGTGCTGTGTCACGTCAGTGTCATGGTTTGACATTTACACATAGGTTCATAGGTGTTTACTAGGCTAATGACCACAAGGGCCTTTTTAAGCCTAGCCATGCATCCCAAATCTCTGACGAGTTCTGATACCCTTGACAAATTAAGCATGGGCCTGGGAGATGAACCATTTACAGGTTACCTGTTTGCATCAGAGACATAGGTGCCAAACCAGGGATGTATTTCCAATTTTCCATCCAATTGTCCAAGTTGAACTTGAATTGGATTAGGGAGGAACTCTGTTTTACATGGATGGGGAGCCTGTTCCATACACTGGGTAGTCTTTGTGATACATACCTATCTCTCCATCAGGTCCTATTTATATCACAGGCAAGGTTTAAGTCTTTAGAATGGGTAATTCTGGTACTGTATGCTTTGTGGATATGCAGGAGGTCCATCAGAGTGGGGTTTGACAATACCCTGTATGCCAGGCATAGATCTCCCCTCAAAATCCTGTAGGAGACAGAATACAGGGATAGGGTCTTGAGGTGGTCTGCATAGGACATTTTACTTATGCCCTGTGTTCCTTTAGTGAGGAACTACTGTGGAAATTCCAGTTGTTGAATGTGGCTGGTTAGGTACATACCAAAGGGGGGGGGCATTGTATTCAATGATAGGTCTGATGAATGCTGAATACAGTACAACAATGACTTCCTTGGACTTAGATGCCATATCTTTGTTTATAAGTTGCACAACATAGAATGATTTCCTCACCACTGTAGACGTGATGATCAAAGGCTAGATTACTATCTATGTCTTTCCCTAAGCCCCTGACTACTGGGTCAACTCTAAGGGGTGTGTTTTCAATATGTTAGTTACCAGGGATGGATGACATCCCAAAGGATACTATTATGCATTTCTTGACATTTAGTTTTAGACCATGACTCTGACACCAGTTGTTTGTCTGTGTCAGTGCCTCCTGGAGAACATTTTTGTCAGTGTGAGATTCTATGACAGCGCCTAATTTGCAATCATCTACAAATTTAGTCAGCCAGAGACCACTGACATTGGCTTGACTTCTGAGAAGTAAATACCAAAAAGAAGTTGTCCAAGGACTGATCCCTGAGGACTCCATTTGTGACTGGCCCCTTTGTAGAGGTGGACTCCCCAATTCTAACTTCCTGGGTCCTGTCTGTGAGCCAGTTGGCTTTCCACTGAGTAATATATGGGTTTGTACCTAAACTCTTGAGTTTGTCAACAATGCCTGAATGGGGTATTTTGTAAAATGCCTTGGCCAGGTCAAGGAAGGCAGTGTGAATGATTTTGTCCTCATCCATTGCTTTGGTGACTTTCTCAAAAATGTCCACCGGGTTGGGTAGGCATGATCTGCCCTTTATGAAAACAAACTGGGCTAGGTCCAGTGTCTGGAGGTTTACTATATCTCTATTGATCATCTCCATGATAATTCACCCATAGCTTTACATATAAGACTAGTGAGTCTTATGGGTCTGTAGTTTCCAGGGTCTGTAGATGGCCCATCTTTGTGCAGAGGGATGACTGTTGCCTTTTTCCATTCATGAGGCACAAAGCCTGTTTGGATGCTATAGTTAAATAGTAATTCCAGAGGTGCTGATAGGTCATGTTTCATGCTATTTAGAAGACATCCTGGGATATTGTTCGGGCCCATTGATGCAGTGTTCTTGGTCTTAGAGAGAGCATTCCCTAGTGATAGTAGGGGGAGTTATATTTGATGATATTTCCTGAGGGAAGGTTGAGGGGGAGAGGGGAGTAAAGTTGGAGCTGGATTTATCAGCCAGGAGGTTTACCATATCTTCTGGCTCAGTATAAGTGGCTCCATTTTACAATGATCTCTGCACACTATTGTGTATTGCCTTTGAGGTTAAAGACGTAGCTAAAGAAGGCTTTGTGGTTGTCCTTAGCCTGGCAGACCAAACTTACCTCAAATCTGGCCTTGCTAGACTTTATTTGTCCTCTTGAGTTGTTTGTTTAGTTTAATTAGAGTGCTTTTATCCTGCTAGGTGCTGACCCTCCTAATTTTGCCATGATTTTCTTCCTCCTGTTTTACATCTGACTGATTTAGTGATTCTACTAGGGTGGCTTGTTTTTTGAGTTAGTTCTGTAATTCTTTCTGGTGGGTACAGATGCCTCAACATGCTTGTACAGAGTTTCTGTGAACAGTTCTGCATAGGCAGAAGTGTTCTCAGGGTTTATAGGGGCTTGAAATTTTGCCAGATTCTCACTTAATAGCAGGAGGTTAGCCATAGAATAGTTTCTGAATATCCCCAGTTTAGCTGGGGGGGCCCAGGTTTTATTTTTACTTCAAAGGAGACCATTTTGTGGTCAGACCTTACCAAGGAAGGCATTACAGTAGGAGTTGTGCAGCACTCTCACATATTAGTGAGGACCAGATCCAGTATGGTTGCACCCCTGGTTAGTGTATTGACTATCTGGTGCAGGGAGTTTGTGTTTACAAAATCCAGGAATCTCTGTGTATGTACGTTTGATGCCATATAGGATTCCCAGTTAATAGTGGGATAATTAAAGTCACCCATGAATATGGTATTGGGTTGGATCATTAGTGTTTCTAATAAGTTTAAATGCATGGTATGGGCTTCCTGGGTCATAGAAGGGGACCTATAGCTTGCAAGGAAGTGGTATTGGATTTTACCTATGGTGATTTCAATATGGAGCAGCTCAAGTGTATTATCCTATTTGACCAGCCTTGAAGTATATTTATTTTTGATGTAAACAGAGACACCTCCACCTTTAGTCCTTGCCTGTGAAGTAGCTGGTCTAAATGTGTGGAAGGCACTATAACCTGCACTGTTGGTGTGCTGTTCTCTGCTTTAAACCACATCTCTGAGACCAGACAGACATACGCATTCTGTAGGGTAAAGAGAGCTCCTAGGGAGTGGAGTTTTTTGTTTAGGCTCCTAGCACTGAGCAGTAATACCTTTAGATTTTCTTGGTTTTGATTTGCTATGTCGGAAGTACTTTCAGTTTGGCATTGCCTAAAAAGGCACTATGGGGGAAGACAATATTTTAGCTAATATTCAAAAGCCTAGAGGGGAGAAGTGCAGACCATCCATGGCAAGGCAGCATGGTCTGTTGACCATCTCCTTACATGCTGACAAATATTGCACCCCTTTAGAATGACACCAGAAAGTAAACCAATTATTAAAGTCAGTCATCTTTTGTTCATACTGTGGCATCATCCTTGGAGAAGGTAAAATGATGCTCAATGCTAGGCTCATACCAGCCTGAGACACATATTCTGAAAGCTCTATGATGTCTCTCTTCATATAGTCTAGTGAGGTGTGTCTCAGGTCATTTACTCCCACATGGACTATGACTGAGTCATATTGGTAATTGTGATCCAATAACCTGAGTGCATGTATAATGTGGCAGACCCTAGTCCCTGATAAGCAACTGACCGTAACTTTCTCCTTACTCAGCCTGGTGAGAGGGACATCAGTGTGTCTCACTATGGAGTCTCCAATGACTAGAATGCTGAATTGTGTGGTGACTTGCCTTATGGGCTTAGAAGTAGAGGCTCCATGAGATGTAGCTCTTTGTGTTGATGTAGGCATTGTTTTGAAAGAGCATGTTTGGGACTGCTGATGGTATTTCTTATGTGTACTTTGTCTAGGAGGTCTTTGTGGTTTAGGAAGGTTACATGTAAGTACCTCAGTATATGTGGGTCTATATGTCTCTTTTGAATTGTGCGTGATGGGTGCAGCATGTTTACTACTGACAACCTTATTGACATTAGGAGTATTATGTGAGAGTCTTGCCTCCAGTGATGTTGTGTAAATACATCTCTCACATACCATATCAGTTTGTTTGAGAATTAACTGGTTCTCAGTAAACATGAGGCAATTTCTAATTTATTTATTAGGTCTCACTTCTACTCTTATGGCCATTCCCCTCTCTTTAATTTTCCAGATACCTGTGGACTTTTTCTTTCTCTCGCAACACTTCATTTTTCCTTCCTTTTCCAACTCAATCTTTTCTTGTCTACAAATAGCTTTGATTTTATTCAGTCAGATAAAGGTTTGTAACATTTGTAATAGCATGATAACACATTGCAAAATGTGGATATTCGGCGTGTGCTTATCAGGATGGTGAGGAATGTAAATGCCATCACCCATTTTGGTGCACAGTGCTAACATCTGTACAATAATATGATGCGTCATCACCCTCACCTGTTTGTCAGTGGAAAGTGAAGGTTAGAGAGACAGACACAAACACAAAAGGTGCTATTGTATTGTACTGTCTTCCTGGTTTACAAGTATCCTTTAGAGTGCATACTTTCTTTTCCAGTTTCATTGGAGCAATAGCCTAACATGGCTGGATGTCACAGAAGATGGTAGTGACTCTACTGGTTTTGTTTAGTTTCTCCAAATGCTTAGGTTTTTACATACTGTACCTTGATAGAAATGGACCCATTTCCTAAGTTAGGACATAACTAAACTTCATGAAATCAGTTTTGCTTACATCTTTGACATTTGGTGCGAGTGCTCTTCTTAGAACTTGCAATGTACCCAGAAGTGCCTTTTTTTGCAGTTCATACAAGGTGACTTTTATCAGCAGCATACTTTAGATATGATTGAAGATTGTTTTTTATTAGTCCAGTTACTCCTACTACAAGTGGAACTTATCTGCCACTATGTGTAGCAATTTCAGTAATCAAAACTATTTCTGTCTTTTTCTCTTGAACTACAATATCTGGTCTGTTTGCTCCTATCTTCTTAGCTGCTGGTATGAGGTGATCTCATGTAATCATTACTTCATCATTACCAACAATCATTTGTGATTCATGTTTCCAATGTCTCTCAGTTGCCTCTGTGTTGTAATGTTTACAAAGCCTCCAGTGTAACAACCTCGCCACATTTTAATGTATTTCATTATATAAGCCTTCAGCCACGAGTGTATGCACCCTAAACAAGATCTGCAACTGTTTCAAGTTCTGTACTGCAAAACCTAATTTTTTTATATCTTTGCCTTTTCTATAGATTTTATGAACCTTCTAATATACAATCCAGTATCATGGGCTGACAATATTAACCTTTCATCTTTTGGTTTAAATTCACTCCATCTAAGCCATTCTCACAACTCTCAGTCAACAAGGGGCTGTTTCAGCAGATCTCTATACTTCTTGTTATAATTGTAATTTTTCCATTTATCATTTTTTTGCTTGATCCTGTTCTTTGTATTCTTTTTTTGTGTGTTTTATTGTGTTTTGTTTCTTCCACTTTCTGTTGTCATCTGTTTTTTCATCCATGTTTGGTTGGATTTCCATACCTGATTTTTTCCTAAATTCTTCTGCTAAGCTAAACAAAGAGGTCATCTTGAACTTATTTTGTTCATGCTTTAGGACCTTTAATATGATTGGATCTGATGACGTCAATAAATATGTATGCAATCCCACAATCACTGACCTATGTAAAGGGTCGGTTTCAAGAAGGCCCATGTGTCCTTCAGACCATGGAATATGTAATCTTGGTAAACACTGATTATTGTATATCATTTGATGAGCATGGATACATTTTCCTGTTTTCCTCTCAAGCTTATCTAGCTCTTTTTGTGACCAGTCAATCACCCCAAATCTATAAGTTAAAACAGGAAGTGCAAGTTGATTTACAGGCTTGAATTTTATTCCTAGATTTCAAAGCAGTTTTCGCTATTAATTTTAGTCTTCTGTTCTCATTTTTTCATTGTGTTTCACAGCCCCTTCATCTCTTCCAAATATTTGTATACTTCTTCTTGTTCCCAATCATTATAGCACATTCCTGTCTGAATTTTATATTTTCTTGTGTCTTCAATTTTCCTCTTTCAAATGTTGTTTTTGCACATTTATTGAGATCAAATGATATTCCCATGTCATTTGAGAAGGCTTTAACAAATTGTTGTTGCACATTTAGGTGTTTATCTGATGAGCTCTACAGTTTACATTATCCACAAAAAGTACAGGAGATGTCCTTTCTCTTAATGGTTTTCTTAGACTCAGACTGAATCCGTGACCTAGGCTGGTGAGTAAATGGATTAATGGATTTTTTTTTTTTTTTTGCTGAAACTTTTTATTTTTTTTTAAATAAAGAACATGAAGATTATTTACAAAACATACATTTTATATTTTCCTTTAACCAGCAATTTTAACTGTTTTCCTCTATAATAAGATCACCTTCAACAAACAAAAGAGACTTATATACAATATTTACATATATACAATTTATACACTGTATGCCTGAAAAAAAGAAATACAAAAACAGAAGACTATAAATATCCATTTATGAAATTAAGTAAATTGAAATTAAATATGCCAAAATTTTATATTATACAGTTCCACTTAGCTAGCATTCTTATACCGAAATTAATTAGAGGATAAATCATTTTCTAAATAGGTATTAATAACTAAAGAGACAGACCTTTGTGCCTGAATTCCTTATAAATGGCTTTGGAAATATTCTTCTTTTTTTATTTTAGTCTCTTTTTGCACCGGGTCATTAAGTGAAGACACACATTCTTTAAGTAAGGATGAAGTCTCCTTTTCCCATCTTCTTATTATGGTTTCCTCCTACAGCCATAATAGTCCACAATGCATAACAATTCTCTTTGGTTATATGGAAATCCGCAGGAATATTGAGAAGTATTAGTTTCTTGTCTAAGGAAAAATAGTCATTCCATAATGCTTTAGAAAAAAATCTATTTCTTTCCAATAAATATATAAAGATGAACAATCCTAAACAACTTAATGTACTGAGAGCAAGACAATACAATGTTGGTGATAAAGAATCACCCTGAAATATTCCACAGTGGATGATCACACACTGGATAGCAATTTATCTCTTTTGTGGTTCAACTGCAAAGTGATTTGCCATTTATTCCTAATAGCTTTAATAACGTTTACCAATGTGTGATCAGTCTTGTACATCTGTAAGCATTCTATAATCCAGGAGTGAGGAATACTATCAAATGCCTTATTGTAATCTATCCATGCCACACTGAGATTCTTGTTCTTTTTATGGGTCTATATCATTTTGTCGAATCACAATTCAGAGAACACCTATTCGTCGAACACCTCTTTATCAAAGTTATCAATCATCGAACAGAGTTTTCAGCAAAATCTTTCCTAGGGCAAGCCAATGGTAGGCTACCCTAGCAACCATAAACAAATCCTAAAACTTAACACCTACCCAGGTGGGGGGGTTGCGCCCCCCCACACCCCCCCTAACTAAATATACCAACTCCGAGATCACACTACAGTGGGGAAAAGAGCAAATGCCATATGGTGGCCAACTGTTGGTTTGTCTTAGGAAAAAAATAATTGAAAACTCCATTCAATGATTAGCAGTTTCAATAAATAGGTGTTTAATGAATAGGTGTTTGCTGATTTCTGTTTTGACAAAATGATATAGACCCCTTTTTATAGGTCTCCACTATGGCTTTATTTACAAAAAATGATGCTTTGTTCTATATGAATTTCTTTTATTCACCTTCTGTTTTATGGCTATGATTGAATTGTTATCTAACTGGCCGTATACTCTGCCTGCATCAGTTCTTGTATATAAATTGTGTATTATTTGGGAAACAAGTTATTGGTCGATAGTTCTTAGAGAGATCTACAGGTTCACTTTTAAGTATGATTATGGTTTCTCCATTGTCAGCCAGTCCAGCGTAATTTCTGGGTATATATATATATATATATATATATATATATATATATATATATATATATATATATATATATATACACACACACACACACACACACACACACATATCTATATATATATATATGTGTGTGTGTATAATTATATATATATATATATATATATATATATATATATATATATATATATATATATATAGGTTCCCTATTTAATTTTGAAATACTGAAATAACGAATTTCAGTATTTCAAAATTATAATAGCGAAGTCTTGAAATACCGGTAAACCAGAAGTACGAAATTCATAATCCCGAAGTACAGAGATTTTGAATTGGAGCTTCTGGTGTTGTGGTGTGTGACTGGTAAGATGTGAGTTTGGGTATGTATGTATGTGTATGTGTGTTAGTTAGGGGCTTTAGTATATGTCAATGTGTGCTTTGACTGTGATGTGTGTGTGTGCGAGGATGTGTACAATGTGTGAGAGTGAGTTACCTGTGTGTGTCTGATTGTGCGATCTTGGAGTTAGTATATATAAGTAGGGGGGTGTGAAGGTGCATCCTCCCACATGGGGGGGTGCAGGGGGGCTTGCCCCCCTGCTTATCTGTAGTATAGGATATTATATTTGAGTTGGTGGGGGGAGTTGTGTGTATGTGTTTGTGTGTGCTGTATCTCTAGTGTACTGTTGGGAGTTTGAATTTCGCGGTAGTAGGTTGTCAGTGTTTGGTGTGTTCAGCTATGTAATTTCAAAATACTGAAATTCGGGATTTCAGTATTTCGGAATTACATAGTGAATCCATAAAAAATATATATATGTATATATAGTTTTTACTGAAGGCTACATTACAGTGCAAAAATGACAATACCTTTAACCAAAAACTAACTACAGCAGCTAGACCTGTTGTTTTCCGTTTAGGAGCCTTTTTTAACTTTATCTCTGTCTCAGTAAAAATTATTTCATTCTAATCCATATCTTATATATCAGAGTCTCGTAATTGTTCTTTTACTGATTTTATCCACTCAACCTCCTTGTTGTGGTTACCTGGGTCCTCAGAGATATTTATCCAAATGCATTAATGTCCTCTTTTCTCGGTAGTATCTCAACTACTGCTGTTTTCCTTTTCTTTCCTAACATCCTGTAAAATTTCTTTGGGTCATCCCTAAACAGTTTATTTTGTATCCTTTCTTTTACATTTATCAGTATATTGTCTACATTTTTTTCAGCCTGTGTAGAGTTTTTTAATTTATTGCAAGAGATAGTATAACTCAAATCCTGATCTGTTTTGATGCTGTATTTTTGTTTTAATGCATTCACTTTTCTAATCATTTTAAATTCATTTCCTTTTTGTATTCTTCCAATAACGATGCTTGTTTTCTTAACTGTTTCACAAGTGTTTCTAGTGATGCTTCCATGGTGGTAATCTATTTGCCCCTTTATTTGTGTTTTCTTACTAGTATCTTGTCCATTATTAGCTTTGCTACACAATATTGTATTCTGTTAATTTCTGTTGTATCATGTGGTTTGTCTTTATAGTTCCAATTGCATTATTAATTTGGCTTATTAAGTTTTTGACAATCAGTGTCTTGTTCACTTTTGGCACCCCATTTCTATTAAATCTAGCAGGTCTTCTTTTAAAATTTCTTCCCGATTGAGAGTTTCTTCTACAATTTGTGTTTCCTGCTTTTTCTGCCTCTTTGTGCAGATATCTTGGCTGTGAAATGACTGTGACATTTTGTTTTGTGATACATCTTTACTGCTTTCAGCATTTAACTGAACTAACAAATTTCTTTACTTCTGCAATGCTCTACTTCCTCTTTCACTTCTTCAAGCTCCACCTATTTTAATAAACCACCATTTTGCATCTGGAATTCCATTTGATATCCCCCACTTCACAACTTGTCTATCACTTCATTTTCAGTTTCCTCCATTTCGGTATCAAGTTGCTTACATTACACGTCTGCGCTACTATTCTCTTTTTTGTAACATTTATCACATCTGGCTGTCTTTGCCTATATGTAGTTTCAAATATTTTTGACTTCGCTTTATTATTATAAGTTAACATTGATGTATTTTCTGCATATAAAATGTATCATATTAGGTCTTACTTCTACTCTCAAGTCCATTCCTCTCTCTTTAATTTTCCAGATACCTGTGCACTTTTTCTTTCTCTCTCAACACTTCATTTTTTCTTTCCTTTTCCAACTCAATCCTTTCTTGTCTACAAATAGCTTTGATTTTATTCAGTCAGCTAGTGACCTTAAATTGGCATCTTTAATGTTTGCCATTTTTTTCTGTTTCAATGATTTTTTTCTCTTCTGTATTTTTAACGTACTCTTGCAGCATATCCCCTTTTTGGGAACTCTGGTTTAGTTGCATACAAAAACAAAATATAATTTCTTTTTTGTCTCAAGTGTCCATTTCTCCATTTCCAGACATCTTGCCTGGCTGTTCAATGTTTTTAACTTTTTATGGGCTATTGTTTTTACTAGGGTTGTAAAAACAACCTAATAGTAATGCACAAACCGGTTTCGGCTATGAAAGCCTTTTTCAATGTGACTTAACAATCAAATTTAGTTTCAAACCATGATGCATCCTGATTCTTGTTTTATGCCCACTTGTTAAAGTGGTATTACCCATATTCATTTAGTGATCCATAATACTGACACATCTTGTTGTCTTATTAAATTGTCATGTTAAATAAACATAAACATAATGACCATCTTAAACATATAGATTCACCACTTATTACATATTTATTCAACTGATAGTATTCCAAATATGTTTATAAATCTTGTATTTCTGGGCATTTAGATTATAGTCCATAAATCAACCCAAAAAAAGTGAAAAAATAATATAAAAAATAAAAAATAAAAAATAAAATACCCACTGTGGTGAAATCTAATTATAACCACTCAAATAATAATGCTGATACAACAGTTTCCAAACACCCCCACTAATTATAATTATAAATAAGGAGTGTGTCCATAATAATACGCATATTATTCATTACTTTTTAAACGCATATTATTATTGATCTTGTATTTGAGAGTTTAAATGTTCCTCATAACTAACTTATAAACCAAAAATTATGTATCTGTTACAGATAAATGTATAGTTCTTGGGAATACTTTTTTAATTGTTATTGAATATGAACCAAATGTCTAATATGTCTAGAGTTATAATAATAGACTGCCTAAATATGTTTCTTGGTATTACTTTTAAGTGCCTAAAACCTATCCTTCATGTACATGATATTCATTGAGTCCAGGTTTAAAAATAGCCCCAAGTGTGGTGATCCATCTTTGTTCCATATTATTAAGTTTGGTATGCCACCCCATCTTAAAGTTTCTGTGTGATTGTATTCTATCAATAATAATGAACTGAAATGAAGCTGCTGTGTGTTGTTTAGTATGTTTATATAAGGCATTGGTTATTCGCTTATTTCTAATGGAACTAAGGTGTTCGCTAATTCTAATCCTAATTGGCCTGGAGGTCAGCCCTACATAAAAAGCTGAACAAGAGCATTGAGCCAAATATACCACCCAATCTGAGCTGCAGTTGCCAAAAGTTGTTATATTGAAAATCTTAGATGTATTTTTGCTAGTAAATTCTTTAGTTTTCCAAATGTATTGGCATAAACTGCAGTGTCCACATGGGTAACAACCAACTAATGCATCCCCAAACAATGTGGTTTGATGTTTGATACCCGGAGTATACCTTTTATAATGTGCAAAATTGGACTGAATTGTCCGTCCTCTGCGATAGGAAAAAGAGCAGCCCCGGGATTCATGAAGCTCGGCGCAAGGCCGGTGTAAGGCTTGCGCCAGCGGTGCAGTGAATAGTCGGCGTAGCAGCGCCATATGCATAGTAATGAGTGCGCGCCGCAACCACAGACACGTGCGTAGGGCACGTGAGCGAGCCCAAGTAGGATGCGTCCGGAGGCGTGGCCAAGCCGGCAGGCGATGAGCAACCTAAAGTGCTGACTTCCACAGGCCGCCCGTAATAGTAACCGCACCAGCCAGAGCCCGTGGAGAATGAAACGTATGCAGACTATGCAACATAGTACCCGTCCCAACAAAACGGAGAACCAAACATCAACCCACGAAGCCCTAAGTGTACCCGTCCAAGGAACAAAGGATACGCGTAATACCGTGTCCGTCCCGCAATGCACTGTCAGTGGGCATACCCAGTGAAGGTGTACCGCAGCATGTCAGCGCGCCGCACCGACATAGAAGTAGCGACATGGGCATGGTCACCAGCAGTAGTGAGAGTACACAGCCGGGTAGCCGTGTCGATATAACAACAAGAAGGAAACAAGATACCCTAAACACAGGCAAACGTGCATAGCAACATGTACCACACCCAGCAACGTGCTCGTCGCATACACATAGGACGGCGTATGTCTAAGCGTAATATCCAGAAGCAGAACTCATGCATGCAAATGTAATACACAATAGCCCCATCATAGCATGTATCCCGCACCCATGTACGACCGTGCACCCAACCCAGCTAGAGCCTTGCGCAGCTACACACCTACACACAATGGGCATACCTGAAATGTGGTAAGAAGTATTGTCTTAGGCAGTGCCACGCAGGCAAATATGTACCCCACATGTTAACAACCCACCTCAGGTACAGATATCCAAATGGCTGCATGTGAATGTGTCGGCAGAATGTGTACATCCCGCATGTGGTATGGACCTGTCGAAACCCCATAGGCGTGCACACGCCACGGTGCACATAAATGTACACATCTGGACAAGGCGGTATGTTCAACCACCGTACCGATGATTAGCTATGCAGACATGTCAAACACAACACATATAGCGGAACATCTGCCTACCAAACAGGACGCCCTAACAGGGTGCCACAGGCACAGAAGGGGAAGGTGGGACATCACATGTTGAGAGTAGTGTTGCCGGACGGCCAAACACCCACGGCCAACACAAAGGACGGAATAACATGCATATGCCCGGATGGATGGGTATGTCATAGCATGAGAATAGGCCAAGCCATCCACCATAATAGCCATGTGTACCACATACAAACAGCCAGTAACACGCAGTAGTAATGCATGAAGGCATACACGACTGTGGGAATAGCACAGGACATATGGCACGTGCCAAGTGTAGATGCATGACACAAAAGTCCAGGATGGGGCCCCCTGCAAAGAGGAACATGTACCAACCCCACCTCCCACAGATGTACCGGCAGTGAAAACACAGCCAAACACACACCAACACTACCGTCCATCCCACGACCGCAACGGAGGCTGGTCAAAGACCACCATGATGCGCGCACAAACAGGGACACGTGTAACCGTTGCCTTAACACCCCCCCGTAGGCCAAAGAATAATAGAATGGACATATGCATGTAATGCTGTGAAGGATGTGTGGTAGTCCTCAGTATCACAGAGGTAGGGACACAGATACACTGTAATCAACCGTGACGTATGTGCACTGTAGACAGCATACCTGCAGGTAATACAGAGGTCAATCACGTGCCACAGAAATATACACATGAGAAAGAGGATAGGGGATAGACAAGTGTGAATGGGACAAACTATGAACATAGGTTCATAGGTCCATAGGTACAGAGTAGGCTATCTACCCAAGGGCAGCCATAACCCTAGGCCATAGTTAGGATTCCTTTGCCAACCCTCCGGTCCGGAGATAAAATGCCTATTATATTGCTGTACCTCTGTCAAGCAGTGACAATGATGTAATTCCTGGGGTATATCTGCAATCCCCCATCCAACGGACAAGATCCCCCTCGAACAAGGCTAGCAAGGTTCTCTGCCTCACATGTACTGTGATGTAGATCCACAGCATAGTGAGTGTCCAGGTGATGTATGTGTCACTCCAACACATCCAATTAATGACCGTGTCAAGGTTCACGTCACCTGCCCTTGTGGTTCCGAGGGATGTAGATCCAGTAGGTGAAGCATAGTCATCAAATATGGGTCGACATGGCCTCGTATGTCAGGCACAGGTCAACACCGAACAAGAGGTATGTGACTGAATGGAGCAGGAGTCCTAACAGTGGGGCAGCATAACACAAATCCCTGACACCCTGCATCTGTCTGACGATTAACCTATGGGGCCTTCCCAGCTGCTGTAGGTGTCGGGTCAGATACCCTCCGAATGGGGCAATGTACTCAATCATAGGTGTAACACGTAATGAGTACAAGGAGACGATGACCTACCCTGATCTAGATGTGAATCCCTGCACGATCAGGTGGGCAATGTAGAAGTTCTACCGAACCACGATAGCAACGTGTGTGTCGAATGAATGGTGACCGACAACCTGGGTCCCCAGATCCCTGGTAATTACCCCCATGCTCAGTGGACTGCCACCCATATGCTGGACAGGGGTGACCTCGTTCTTCCCGACGGGTATGACTATGCATTACCTGGCATTTAGCTGTAGGCCATGTCCCTGACAGCAGATATCCATATCTGGGAGGCCCCTTTGAAGGATATCTGTGTCAGATGTCCGTCCCACTATGGCACCCGGTTCGCAGTCATCTACAAACAAAGTCAGCCATAACACCCCTGTGTGTGCTTGTACTGTGGAAATGTAGATGTAGAAAAAGAGTGGACCCAGGGCAGAGCCCCGTGGGACACCGCCTGTGACAGGCAGTAAGTCCGACATGCTGCCAGCAACTATGACCGCGTGGGTCATGTCACCTAGCCAGTTTGCAACCCATCCTGCGATGTACGTGTTCAAATCCAAGCCGATGGGTTTATCAATGATACCCGAGGGGGGTATTGTGTTGAAGGCCTTTGCCAGGTCGAGGTAGGCTGTATGGACTGCAAGACCCCCATCAATGGCCTCGGTGACTGTCCCTAAAATGTCAACCAGGATTTAAACGCATGAACCACCCCTGACCAAGCCAAACTGGGTTGGATGCAAAGTATGCAGGTCCCCTATGTCGTCATCTATGGGCCGCAGTATGATCCCTCCCCATGTCTTTGCAGATAAGTCTTCTCATGGTAATGGGACAGTAATAACCAGGGTCAGTGGAGGCACTGGCCCTGTGAAGTGGGAATACAGTCGCCGTGCGACACAACTTGGGTACGTTACCCAAGGTGAGGCTAAGAATAAACAGCTGTCCTAACTGTGGGTCTAATTCCTCAATGAGATCGCGGAGTACACAGTCAGGACACCAGCTGGTCCCATGGATGCTGTGTTCACTACCCTGGAGAGAGCATGTCCCACCCGTGTGTTACAGAACATTCCGGGACCACAAACCACTGGTACAGACATCTCTCCATGTGGGGGGGGGGTGGAGATGTCTTCACCGAACCTGTCAGCCCGTATGTTGGCAATGTGTGTATGTTCAGTAAACTCCACATCATTGTGAACCCAGTCAGAGCATATGTGTGAGTTACCTCCCAGGTGTCCAGCATAGCAAATGAAGGCTGTATGATTGTCTGCCGAGTCCTTGGAGATATATCTGTGCAACCTGCCCCGGACTATGTCATGACAGCCTGTAGCTCTTCACATATAATGAGCAAGGGTGTCATACCTCACAAGGTGTCTGCTCTGCCTTGTAGTAGCCACCTCCTCTCGTTGTACAGCTTGTGTATGGCTGGGGTACACCACACTGGATGCTTGGCATTGGTACAATGAACCACAGTTGGGTAAGGGAATGCCTGATCCATGCAGTCCTGTAGGTACCGGTAGAAGGCATATGTAAGTGATGCAGTGGCTTGAGTACTGTTGACCACTGGCTCAGGGTCCTTAAAGGAGACCACAGTAGTGTTCTGAATTGTGAATTCGGCCTTTGAGAAAGCCATGTGTATGGTAACCGGCAACACCCACAGCAACGTATGTCAATAGCAGAAGCCATTGTCCAAATAACATAGATTAATGTCGGTATTACAATATGTATTATTATACATGTATTGACACGTGTCTGCTAATTACACTTGCAAATGGCCGGTAAGACCGGGCCAAAGTGCTCGTGATTTACCTGGTATGGTGGTGTCATTCCGACAATAAAGTGGTGATACTTCCCTACTGGGACCTCTGGGGATTAATTAAAGTGGTTGTTAACCTGCATCATTGGATGTACACCATTTGGTTCTGGTTTTGGAAAACCTGGTTTCCGTAGCACTACACACTATGGGTAGTCAAGCAGACATCCGCGATTGGTGAACACACAGCAGCAGTCAAAACCACTGGCCACATGGACACAGTCCGACAAGCTCTACACTTTACATATGCACATTGGTGTCCATTGTAGGACCCAAAAATTGTCCCGTACGGAATACCTGCCAGCCTTCATCGTCCAACCAGGAGAAGCGACAGTCGTGACCACGGCACAGCTAGACATATGCACCACCAGCGTGTTCAATGTTGATGACAACTGTCCATGAAATGCAGCACATATGCACAGAAATCCCCAGAGTTCGAGTCCATAGAAGTGCGTCCACATCCCAGTCCCACACACATGAAGGATGTGTAATGGGTACTGTCGAGTGTTGCAGCCAAGGGATCCTGGGTATGTAGAAATAGGGCTCGGTGTTGTTTGGCAGATAATCCATTGTCCCGCCCCGTGGGAGGGATGTGGGCGTAGCACCTGCCTTACTCCCCACTAATAATGCAAAGCATCCACCGGAGAATGATAAATGCAGGTGTGAAATGTGTACAGCCCTATACCAGTGTCCAGTAGGCAATTCTCATGGATGGACAAGCGTACGACTAAGATGGCACCCATAACTGCAAACCCGGTGGAATTACACAGCCTCAGTAAGGCATAACACAGGAAATACACATAGGGACTACAGTTGACATTCCCCATACAAAGTTGGACTGCCGTGCGAACACTGGCGTACACAGCACTCAATCTGCCAGCAACAAAATGGGGAGCACTCGCTACCATACTGCGGAACAGATGGGTGACCTGTGGAACACATACTAATGGCACACCAACAACGTCAACTAGGATATGTAAACTATGGCGTTCCCACCTATAAAGAAAACATGCTTCAATGAATACATAGGGGATCAACATGTTCTGGTGGTGTTATGTTGAAAATACAGTGACGGATATTCCCTATTGGGACGTCTGAGGTTTATTTAAAGCAGTTGCTAACCTGCATCTTTGGATGTACACCATTTGTTCACAGTTCTAAAACACCTGGTTTACGTAGCACCACGTAGAATGGGTAGTCAAACAGACATCCGCGATTGGGGAACATACAGCAGCAGTCAAAACCACTGGCCAGTTGGACACAGTCCAGCAACATCTAACTTTACATATGCACATTGGTGTCCATTGTAGGACCCAAAATTTATCCTAACAGAATTCCATCCAGCCGTTACCCACCAGATGATGCGATAGCCGTGACTACGGCACAGTTAGACATATGCACCACCAGCGTGTTTAAGGTTGATGACAGGTGTCCATGAAATGCAGGACATATGAACAGAAATCCCCAGATCGACGTGTCCATACATGTGCGTCCACATCCCAGTCCTGCACACATGAAGGATGTGTAATGGGTACTGTCGAGGGTTGCAGCCATGGGATCTTGGGTATGCAGAAATGGGGTTCGGTGTTGTTTGGCAGATAATCCGTTGTCCCGCCCCGTGGGAGTGATGTGGGTATAGCACATGACCTACTCCCCACTAATAATGCAAAGCATCCACCGGATAATGCTAAATCCAGGTGTGGAATGTGTACAGGCCATAACAGTGTCCAGTAAGCAATCCCCATGGATGGACAAGCCTACAACCAGGATGGCACCCATACCTGCAAGCCCGGTGGAATTACACAGCTGCAGTAAGGCATAACACAGGAAATGCAGATGGCAACTACAGTAGACACTCCCCATAGAAATCCAGACCGCCGTGCGAATACCGGCGTACACAGCACTCAATCTGCCAGCAACAACATGGGGATTACTCGCTGCCATACTGCGGAACAAATGGGCGACCAGTGGAACACATACCAATGGCACACCAACAACGTCAACTAGGAAGGTCATAGGATGTTTAAACACTGGCGTTCCCGCTTATAAAGAACATCCTTCAATGAATTAATAGGGTCTACATGTTCTGGCTGTGTTATATTGACAATACAGTGGCGTATATGTCCTACTGGGCCTTCTGAGGATTACTTAAAGCAGTTGCCAACCTGCAGCATTACATTAACACCATTTGGGTTAATCGTAGTAAAACATGGGTTTCGTAGCACAACATAATATGGGTAGTCAAACACACATCCGCGATTGGGGAACATACAGCAGAGGTCAAAACCACTGGCCAGGTGGACACAGTCCAACATGTTCTACACTTTACATATGCACATTGGTGTCCATTGTAGGACCCCAAAAATGTATCCATACGCAATGTCAACCGGCTGCGATCGAGAGACCCAGATGAAGTGACAGCCATGACTACAGCACAGCTACATATATGCACCACCAGCGTGTTCAAGGTTGATGACAACTGTCCATGAAATGCAGGACATATGCACAGAAATCCCCAGATTGTCGAGTCCATAGATGTGCGTCCACATCCCATTCCCGCACACATGGAGGATGTATACTGTCGAGGGTTGCAGCCATGGGATCGGGGGTATGCAGAAATGGGTCTCGGAGTTGATTGGCAGATGATCCGTTGTCCCGCCCCGTGTGAGGGATGTGGGTATGGCATATGCGTTACTCCGCACTAATAATGGAAATCATCCACCGGAGAATGCTAAATGCAGCTGTGAAATGTGTACAGCCCTATACCAGTGTCCATTAGGCAGTTCCCATGGATGGACAAACGTACGGCCAAGATGGCACCCATAACTGCAAACCTGGTGGAATCACACAGCTGTAGTAAGGCAAAACACAGGGAATACAGATAGGGACTACAGTAGAGACTCCACATACAAAGTCAGACCGCCGTGCGAATACCGGCGTACACAGTACTCAATCTTCCAGCAAGAGAATGGGGATCACTTGCTTCCATACCGCGGAACAAATGGGCGACCTGCGGAACACATACTAATGGCACACCAACAACGTCAACTAGGAAGGTTATAGGATGGTTAAGCTATGGCGTACCCACATATAAAGAACATCCTTCAATTAATTAAAAGGATCTACATGTTTTGGTCATGTTAATTTGACAATACAGAGGCGGGAATGTCCCAATGGGATATCTGCGGATTAGTTAAAGCAATTGTTAGCCTGCATCATTGGAATTACACCATTTGGGTTCAGTGGCGGAAAACCCGGTTTACGTAGCACTACATAATATGGGTACTCAAACAGACATCCGTGATTGCTGAACATACAGCAGCAGTCAAACCCACTGGCCAGATGGACACAGTCCAATAAGTTCTACACTTTACATATGCACATTGGTGTCCATTGTAGGACCCAAAAATTTATCCGTACGCAATGTCAACCGGCTGCGATCGAGAGACCCAGATGAAGTGACAGCCGTGACTACAGCACAGCTACATATATGCACCACAAGCGTGTTCAAGGTTGATGACAACTGTCCATGAAATGCAGGACATATGCACAGAAATCCTCAGATTGTCGAGTCCATAGATGTGCGTCCACATCCCATTCCCGCACACATGGAGGATGTGCAATGGGTACTGTCGAGGGTTGCAGCCATGGGATCGTGGGTATGCAGAAATGGGTCTTGGAGTTGATTGGCAGATGATCCGTTGTCCCGCCCCGTGTGAGGGATATGGGTATGGCATATGCGTTACTCCGCACTAATAATGCAAATCATCCACCGGAGAATGCTAAATGCAGCTGTGAAATGTGTACAGCCCTATACCAGTGTCCATTAGGCAGTTCCCATGTATGGACAAACGTACGGCCAAGATGGCACCCATAACTGCAAACCTGGTGGAATCACACAGCTGTAGTAAGGCAAAACACAGGGAATACAGATAGGGACTACAGTAGAGACTCCACATACAAAGTCAGACCGCCGTGCGAATACCGACGTACACAGCACTCAATCTGCCAGCAAGAGAATGGGGATCACTCGCCCATACCGCTGAACAAATGGGCGACCTGCGGAACACATACTAATGGCACACCAACAACGCCAACTAGGAAGGTTATAGGATGGTTAAGCTATGGCGTACCCACATATAAAGAACATCCTTCAATGAATTAATAGGATCTACATGTTTTGGTCGTGTTAATTTGACAATACAGAGGCGGTATGTCCCAATGGGATATCTGCGGATTAGTTAAAGCAATTGTTAGCCTGCATCATTGGAATTACACCATTTGGGTTCAGTGGCGGAAAACCCGGTTTACGTAGCACTACATAATATGGGTACTCAAACAGACATCCGTGATTGCTGAACATACAGCAGCAGTCAAACCCACTGGCCAGATGGACACAGTCCAATAAGTTCTACACTTTACATATGCACATTGGTGTCCATTGTAGGACCCAAAATTTATCCGTCGCAATGTGAACCGGCTGCGATCGAGAGACCCAGAAGAACTGACAGCCGTGACTACGGCACAGCTAGATATGTGCACCACCAGCATGTTCAAGGTTGATGACAAGTGTCCATGAAATGCAGGACATATGAATAGGACTCCCCAGGTTGCCGAGTCCATAGACGTGCATCCACATCCCATTCCCGCACACATGAAGGATGTGCAATGGGTACCGTCGAGGGTTGCAGACATGGGATCGTGGGTATGCAGAAATGGGGCTCGGTGTTGATTGGCAGATAATCCGTCCCGCCTGGGAGGGATGTGGGTATAGCACATGCGTTACTCCCCACTAATAATGCAAATCATCCACCGGAGAATGCTAAATGCAGCTGTGAAATGTGTACAGCCCTATACCAGTGTCCAGTAGGCAATTCCCATGGACGGACAAACGTACGACCAAGATGGTCACCCATAACTGCAAACCCGGAGTAATTCCACAGCTGCAGTAAGGCATAACACAGAAAATACAGATAGGGACCACAGTACACACCCCCCATACAAAGCCAGACCGCGGCGAATACCAGCGTAGACAGCACTCAATCTGCCAGCAAGAAAATGGGGTTCACTCGCTTCCATACTGCGGAACAAATGGGCGATCTGCGGAACACATACTAATGGCACACCAACAATGTCAACTAGGAAGGTTATAGGATGGTCAAGCTATGTCGTACCCACATATAAAGAACATCCTTCAATGAATTAATAGGATCCACATGTCATGGTGGTGTTATTTTGACAATACAGTGGCGGATATTTCATTGTGACTTCTGAGGATTATGTAAAGCAGTTGCTAACCTGCATCTTTGGATGTACACCATTCGGTTTCAGGTTTGAAAGACCTGGATGTCGTAGCACTACATAATATGTGTAGTCAAACACACACCCGCAATTGGGGAACATACAGCAGCAGTCAAACCCACTGGCCAGATGGACACAGTCCAACAGGTTCTACACTTTACATATGCACATTGGTGTCCATTGTAGGACCCAAAAATTAACCCTATGCAATATAAACGTGATGGAGGAAGCGACGCTGAAGGCGTAACAGCCATGACTATGGCACAGTTAGACATATGCACCACCAGCGTGTTTAAGGTTGATGACAGGTGTCCATGAAATGCAGAACATATGAGCAGAAATACCCATATGGCCATGTCCATAGATGTGCGTCCACATCTCAGTCCCGCACACATGAAGAATGTATAATGGGTACCGTCGAGGGCTGCAGCCATGGGATCGTGGGTATGCAGAAATGGGGCTCGGTGTTGTTTGGCAGATAATCTATTGTCCCACCCCGTGGGATGGATGTGGGTATAGCACATGCCTTACCCCCCACCAATAATGAAAATCATCCACCGGAAAATGCTAAATGCAGCTGTGAAATGGGTACAGCCCTATACCAGTGTCCAGTAGGCATTTCCCAAGGATGGACAAACGTACGGCCAAGATGGCACCCATAACTGCAAACCTGGTGGAATCACACAGCTGTAGTAAGGCAAAACACAGGGAATACAGATAGGGACTACAGTAGAGACTCCACATACAAAGTCAGACCGCCGTCTGAATACCGGCGCATACAGCACTCAATCTGCCAGCAAGAGAATGGGGATCACTCGCCCATACCGCAGAACAAATGGGCGACCTGCGGAACACATACTAATGGCACACCAACAACGTCAACTAGGAAGGTTATAGGATGGTTAAGCTATGGCGTACCCACATATAAAGAACATCCTTCATTGAATTAATAGGATCTACATGTTTTGGTCGTGTTAATTTGACAATACAGAGGCGGGAATGTCCCAATGGGATATCTGCAGATTAGTTAAAGCAATTGTTAGCCTGCATCATTGGAATTACACCATTTGGGTTCAGTGGCGGAAAACCCGGTTTACGTAGCACTACATAATATGGGTACTCAAACAGACATCCGTGATTGCTGAACATACAGCAGCAGTCAAACCCACTGGCCAGATGGACACAGTCCAATAAGTTCTACACTTTACATATGCACATTGGTGTCCATTGTAGGACCCAAAAATGTATCCGTACGCAATGTCAACCTGCTGCAATCGGGAGACCCAGATGAAGTGACAGCCATGACTACGGCACAGCTACATATATGCACCACCAGCATGTTCAAGGTTGATGACAACTGTCCATGAAATGCAGGTCATATGCACAGAAATCCCCAGATTGTCGAGTCCATAGAAGTGCGTCCACATCCCATTCCCGCACACATGGAGGATGTGCAACGGGTACTGTCGAGGGTTGCAGCCATGGGATCGTGGGTATGCAGAAATGGGTCTCGGTGTTGATTGGCAGATGATCCATTGTCCCGCCCCGTGTGAGGGATGTGGATATGGCATATGCGTTACTCCGCACTAATAATGCAAATCATCCACCGGAGAATGCTAAATGCAGCTGTGAAATGTGTACAGCCCTATACCAGTGTCCATTAGGCTGTTCCCATGGATGGACAAACGTACGGCCAAGATGGCACCCATAACTGCAAACCTGGTGGAATCACACAGCTGTAGTAAGGCAAAACACAGGGAATACAGATAGGGACTACAGTAGAGACTCCACATACAAAGTCAGACCGCCATGCGAATACCGGCGTACACAGCACTCAATCTGCCAGCAAGGAAATGGGGATCACTCGCTTCCATACCGTGGAACAAATGGGCGACCTGCGGAACACATACTAATGGCACACCAATAACGTCAACTAGGAAAGTCATAGGATCCTTAAACTATGGCGTTCACGCTTATAAAGAACATCCTTCAATGAATTAATAGGATCTACATGTTTTGGTTGTGTCATTTTGACAATACAGTGGCGGAAATATCCTAATGGGACATCTGAGGATTACTTAAAGCATTTCCTAGCCTGCATCATTGGATTTACACCATCCGGTTTCAGTTTAGAATAACCTGGTTAACGTAGCACTACATAATATGGGTAGCAAGCAGACATCCGCGATTGGGGAACATACAGCAGCAGTCAAACCCACTAGCCAGATGGACACAGTCCAACAAGGTCTACACTGTACATATGCACAATGGTGTTCATAGTAGGACCCCAGAGATTCATCCGTACGCAATGTCAACCAGCTGCGATCGAGAGACCCAGAAGAACTGACAGCCGTGACTACGGTACAGCCAGACATATGCACCCCAGCGTGTTCAGGGTTGATGACAACTGTCCACGGAATGCAGGACATATGAACAGATATTCCCAGATTGTAGAGTCCATAGAGGTGCGTCCACATCCCATTCCCGCACACATGCCGGATGTGTAATGGGTACCATCGAGGGTTGCAGCCATGGGATCCTGGGTATGCAGAAACGGGGCTCGGTGTTGTTTGGCAGATAATACGTTGTCCCGCACCATGTGGGAGTAGCACGTGCCTTACTCCCCACTGATTGTGCAAAGCATCCACCGGCTAATGCTAAATGCAGGTGTGAAATGTGTACTGCTCCATACCAGTGTCCAGTAGGCAATCGCTAGGGATGGACAAGCGTAGGACCAAGATGGCACCCATAACTGCAAACCTGGTGGAACCACACAGCTGCAGTGAGGCATAACACAGGAAATACAGATAGGGACTACAGTAGACACTCCCCATACAAAGCCAGACCGCTGTGCGAATACCGGCGTACACAGCACTCAATCTGCCAGCACCAAAATGGGGATCACACGCTTCCATACCACGGAACAAATGGGTGACCTGTGGAACACATACCAATGGCACAATATCAATGTCAGCTAGGAAAGCCATACGATGGTCAAACTATGGCGTTCCCACCAATGAAGAACATCCTTCAGTGAATTAATAGGATTAATGTCAATTGACCATGGAATACACCTAATCAACATCAAAGACCCGCTGGCACCTTATGGCACACAAACCAAGTCACACATAGGTAGATGAAACAGTCAACGTAGACATTTTGTCCACGACAGGTCACATATGGTATACAAAGGTTACTTCATAGACATGTAAGCGCTTTCACCCGTAGGCTCGGAGACTTACACATAACATAGAAGCATCCAGGCTTTAAATATCCCCTTACACTTCCATTTGTTACTTACTATGCAAACAATGAACATGTAACCACAGCATAGAAAGCACAGACGCAATGTTAACCACACACACACATATGTTAACATCTCAGAAAGCATCCTATTAACACATGTATTATATGATATTGTACTATGCCGAATACTCATCAATCAAAGATCTAACAATGTATATGGAAGATATGCATAGCATATCACTGTAATACAGTGGTACAGAACTGAAAGAGTGGACAAATGTGTGTTAACTCTACATCTGTACCTAAACTACATTCCTGTTACGGGGGTTTGATCCACCTGCTTTTCAAAAGAGGCCTCATCAGTGTTCCATCAGTTAGCCCTGGTGTGTGGCCAACCCTCCACCTACTAATCCATCTAAATCCGCATTCTATAGCATAGCTGATGAGGTCCCCCCTCTGGTATTATAACCTAGACGTCAGAAACACCGAATGTAGACGTATGCCTTGTGATGTGCCCATAGCCGGCCGTAGGCATACGCCAATCCTGCGGCTGCCCAGGGCGCGGCACTAGTAGGGCCACCTATCTAGTAGGTGTGTCATGTAGGTATACCAAGATGGGGGCACCATGTGTTGTGGTGGTGGGCGCCATGGAGCCCTACAGCCTAGGGCAGCAGTCGATCTAAGGCCGCTGCCGTAGGAGGGGTAGTACGGTCTGCAGGTATGTGCAGACGTGCACATGAAACAGCGGTCCACAAGGATTACCCATAGTGGCGACACCTGCACAGATGGCTATAGCGGACACACACACGCCATGCATACAGCACAGGTAGACATACACACACCATAATAGGCAAGTACACACAAGGTGTATGGCGTAACGGTACAGTGTCAGGACAGCAAGGATAGCTGTCTGCCACAATATCCAGCAGATGTCTTTAGGGTGTTCTGGAATACGGACGGTGCATGGACAATGAGTGGATATGCAACGTACCACAGTTATATGTGTCAGCCGTGCAAATATGCGATACATGGGAAAGACAGCTGTCCATGCTATAGCAGCGGTACGGGCACAACATAGGTACATAGATATACAATGACAGAGATACAGACGGACACATGTGGCAGGCCCGTGAGTGTAATGTACACAGCACCACCCCACCACACCATAGCAGGGTGCACGTGGAGAACACGCTATGGAGGTCGCCAACCACAGCAGGCACACAAGCAGTACACGAGCTGCATCTCACCATCCACAAACACAGGGATGGCGGCAGGATATGAGTGTTCTGCGGAAACCTCAAAGCCATACCCTATGAACCCATGCAGCTGGGAGCATGGACACACACACACATGTGGCAGGCATGGTGATTGACCACACCCCCACATACCCAACCGCACAAAAGTATGACACAGGTATGGAATGCGCTACGTGGACCACCAAACACACCACCGTCAGAGGCACATGTACAGGTGGGTGACAACATCCGTAAAGGAATGGCCGCTGATAGCCAAGGTATGTGTTGCGAAGCGTCTAAAAGCATGTTCATCTGCAGAGGCAGAATGTCACCATACCTGTACTGTGTCATGCCATGTATGTGATGTCTCTGTCCACCGTAGCCTGTGGCACCGACCACAGGCGTCAGGTGCAGTATATGTGTGGACATGTGCGTCATGTACCGTGTAAGCAACGTTACACTGTATCCGGCTCCGTGCTCCGCAGGTTTATGTGTATGACCTCTCTTCTTGTAATCCCGACTGTCTGTTCTCTACATCACAAAATCTCTGCACCTGCTCCCATAGTATTCCCACATAGATAAAGTACATGTATACTCAATGGAGTACTGCACTGTCCTAGAATCCCCTTGTGTGCCCACTTCCCTATAGGTGCCTTCTGACCCGGTTACGCAGCAAATGCATTCACATCCTCTGGCATGTCGACGGGTCAATTGCTAGCGGCCTCTCCTGTTCAGATGGTGAATCTGGGCATCCTGGCCACTGTTACAGGTGCCTCATGGACACGGACAAGCCGCACCTCCCCCAATGAACATAATACATGTGACAGACGCAACTATATAGCCAGACAGGGGGCTGTGCTCTCCCCAACCATGACCGGCAAGACCACGCGGGAGGGGAAGGACACAATGTAACCACAGCATAGAAAGCACAGACGCAATGTTAACCACACACACATATGTTAACATCTCAGAAAGCATCCTATTAACACATGTATTATATGATATTGTACTATGCCGAATACTCATCAATCAAAGATCTAACAATGTATATGGAAGATATGCATAGCATATCACTGTAATACAGTGGTACAGAACTGAAAGAGTGGACAAATGTGTGTTAACTCTACATCTGTACCTAAACTACATTCCTGTTACGGGGGTTTGATCCACCTGCTTCTCAAAAGAGGCCTCATCAGTGTTCCATCAGTTAGCCCTGGTGTGTGGCCAACCCTCCACCTACTAATCCATCTAAATCCGCATTCTATAGCATAGCTGATGAGGTCCCCCCTCTGGTATTATAACCTAGACGTCAGAAACACCGAATGTAGACGTATGCCTTGTGATGTGCCCATAGTCGGCCGAGGCATACGCCATCCTGGCGGCTGCCCAGGGCGCCGCACTAGGGCCACCTGTCTAGTAGGTGTGTCATGTAGGTATACCAAGATGGGGGCACCATGTGTTGTGGTGGTGGGCACCATGGAGCCCTACAGCCTAGGGCAGCAGTCGATCTAAGGCCGCTGCCGTAGGGGTAGTACGGTCTGCAGGTATGTGCAGACGTGCACATGAAACAGCGGTCCACAAGGATTACCCATAGTGGCGACACCTGCACAGATGGCTATAGCGGGACACACACACGGCCATGCATACAGCACAGGTAGACATACACACACCATAAACAGGCAAGTACACACAAGGTGTATGGCGTGTACGGGTACAGTGTCAGGACAGCAAGGATAGCTGTCTGCCACAATATCCAGCAGATGTCTTTAGGGTGTTCTGGAATACGGACGGTGCATGGACAATGAGTGGATATGCAACGTACCACAGTTATATGTGTCAGCCGTTCCTATATGCGATACATGGGAAAGACAGCTGTCCATGCTATAGCAGCGGTACGGGCACAACATAGGTACATAGATATACAATGACAAAGATACAGACGGACACATGTGGCAGGCCCGTGAGTGTAATGTACACAGCACCACCCCACCACACCATAGCAGGGTGCACGTGGAGAACACGCTATGGAGGTCGCCAACCACAGCAGGCACACAAGCAGTACACGAGCTGCATCTCACCATCCACAAACACAGGGATGGCGGCAGGATATGAGTGTTCTGCGGAAACCTCAAAGCCATACCCTATGAACCCATGCAGCTGGGAGCATGGACACACACACACATGTGGCAGGCATGGTGATTGACCACACCCCCACATACCCAACCGCACAAAAGTATGACACAGGTATGGAATGCGCTACATGGACCACCAAACACACCACCGTCAGAGGCACATGTACAGGTGGGTGACAACATCCGTAAAGGAATGGCCGCTGATAGCCAAGGTATGTGTTGCGAAGCATCTAAAAGCATGTTCATCTGCAGAGGCAGAATGTCACCATACCTGTACTGTGTCATGCCATGTATGTGATGTCTCTGTCCACCGTAGCCTGTGGCACCGACCACAGGCATCAGGTGCAGTATATGTGTGGACATGTGCGTCATGTACCGTGTAAGCAACGTTACACTGTATCCGGCTCCGTGCTCCGCAGGTTTATGTGTATGACCTCTCTTCTTGTAATCCTGACTGTCTGTTCTCTACATCACAAAAGCTCTGCACCTGCTCCCATAGTATTCCCACATAGATAAAGTACATGTATACTCAATGGAGTACTGCACTGTCCTAGAATCCCCTTGTGTGCCCACTTCCCTATAGGTGCCTTCTGACCCGGTTATGCAGCAAATGCATTCACATCCTCTGGCATGTCGACGGGTCAATTGCTAGCGGCCTCTCCTGTTCAGATGGTGAATCTGGGCATCCTGGCCACTGTTACAGGTGCCTCATGGACACGGACAAGCCGCACCTCCCCCAATGAACATAATACATGTGACAGGTGCAACTATATAGCCAGACAGGGGGCTGTGCTCTCCCCAACCATGACTGGCAAGACCACGCAGGAGGGGAAGGACACAATGCACACCACATACCCAGTGTCACATGTGACTATCGCAAATGCTAATCAAACACATGAACACACTAAGACATACCTGGAGGCACTGTAGGGCATGTCACGAACCTAACGAGCCCTCTGAAGCAGACACACAAGCTACTGCCTCCACAAGACATAGACATGCAACACATGGTTCCCAACGTCAGTGTGCTAACCCGGCAGAGACCCAAAGGCAACGCACACACTGCCAGACACACCTGTAATGGGTGACGCCACTGCCAGACACACCGACGTCCCACCCACCATACTGAACAAGGGAATGATCACAGTAGACTGCCTGCCGGGTGCTGGAATACGCCACATAACACACGCACTCAGGTCACTCCGCAGCATGTGCAGGTATGACGCGGTCATTGCCCATGCTGGTGTCTACGTCTGGTGGCATACCACCCTGGGATACATTACAGGACACATAGAGGGCCACTCAGATTGTGTAGCCCAGGCTGGCATGTCCCTGATCCTGGGCAGTATCCCACCCTCATCAAGTATGATGCCACTACACTGGCTCAATGTGGTCACCCTTGATAATGTCCTGGTTACCGGTGTCAGTCTGAGGGGATCCGGATTCCATTTACCTGGGATGACATGCTTGGCACGCCATGCCCCTTCGCATGGTATGGCTGGCAGCTGTCACCCCTGGTCTACAAGGGTTTGGCAAAGGCACCTGCCACCCCCACAGTGCTCACCGCAGGCACGGCTGGAATGATAAACCTACCACCCCACACTACAAGCCTGGAGAACACACAGGATAATACAGCTCACTGCCAGTGGTCTACAGCCAAGCTGCACACCCTCAAATGCCCTCCTCAGTATGGAGGACATCGATGTCAGTGCTGTGACTGAAACATTGGTCAGGGCTGCTGAGAGCACCCCAGCACTGTCGGGTCATACCCTATATCACGCGTTCAGGACCATAACCCGGACATAACACAGAAGGTAGGGGAGTCCCCATTTCCATGATGGATACACACACCTCCATGTTGGCAGAGATGCATGTATACCAGTTCTGATTATCACACATGGGGAGGATATGCTCCACCCAGGATGTACATCCTTCAATGGTGATGTCAGACCATATAGTGGATCCACTGGTAATCCGCATCCTGCACCCAACACCGGCATGGGAGACGTAAGTGACGACCTCTCCACAGCGAACCACACACGTCATACGACCGGTGTGGTACCCTACAAGGCCTCCATGCCAGTGGTAAACACAGGTCACACTGCTGAAACCCTTACAAATGCCTTCTCTGAGCACCCCCAGGGATGTCTGCACCAAGCGATCATGATAACATCAGGACCTTGTCCACCGAAGGCAGGCACATAGTCTGGTGGACCCCAGCCACTGACAAACTGTACAACAACAGTTGGAGCTAATACATGACAGAGCAATATCAGTACCAGGGAAAGCATCACTCATTAATACCGGTGTTAACATACGGTCACACATACAATCATCCAAGGCCGCTTGTGGGAGTGGTACTGCAGAGGGCACATGAGACAACCATAGGGCCTTCCTTAGCTGTGGTAGGGACATGGGTGGGAGCGCACAGTCATGCCCGGAATTACTCCAGAATGGTACAATGGTCACTGAACCCACAGACATTGTCAACAAACCAGCGGACATGTTCCATGCATACATCTACCCCCCCCAAGAGGGGACATATCCATCCCACCAGAGTCTAGCCTCCCAAACATCTAGTATGCCCAGGAGTGATCTGATATCCGTTAAGCGGTGAACACAGCACCAATGGGCCCAGATGGTGTCCCTGGCTGTGTGCCACTCAACCTCATTGAGGCCCTCGCCCCACACATAAGGCCGCTGTGTCATCTTAGGCTTACTATGGGCTAGGTCCCCGCTGGATGGCATACGGCAGCTGTGGTCCCACTACGCCAGGGTAGTGCTCTTATGGACTGTAGACATTCCTGCCCTATCAGCTTGACATGCCTTGTCTGCAAAGCTGCGGGGAGGTCCATACTGGGGCCCATAAATACAGACAGTGGTGTACAGCCAATACCAGAACATACCCACATCGACTTAGTCAAGGGCAGATCCTGCCTCCCAAACCTGCTCGACCTGTCTGGAGGGGTCACTAAGGCCATTGATGGGGGTACGTCGGTTTGCACAGACTACCATGACCTGGCGGGAGCATTCAAACCACACTCCACGTGGGACTCATGGAAAGGCTCGCCAGTGTACATGTGGGGACATATGTCACACGATGGTTTGCCAACTGGATGGAGGTCACACCACACAGGGTTTGTGTTCCTGGTGCCATGTCAGACTCCAAGCTGGTCTCGAGTGGAGGCCCACAGTGCTCAGTCCTGTGCCCCCTCCTGTTCGGCATTAAACCTTCCAATGTGCATGCAAACATAGGGGGATTGTGGCAGACAAGGTATGCAGATGACTGCACACCGGCCACCATACCCAACACCCCATCTGACACGGACATCCACCTGGGGCCTCATAAAAATGGATAACTGGTGCCAGAGCCATGGCCTGATGCTACATGCCAGGGAAGGTGCAGACCTACCCAGTGGGAAGGACATGTTCGCCCCGACGTAACATGTAGGTGGTAATCCATTCAACATGGTGGACGTGTTCAGGGACATGGGTACCACACCGGTCGGTAACCTCTGTCGACACACACAATGCTAATGTGGTTGGAAAGACATTCCACTGTGGCCACCTGGTCAGGAAGGAATCACATCCACATCAGGGGAGTTCATTGTACCCCTGTACACTTCACACATCAGACCAATGATTGCGTACAATGCCACATCTGGGATGTACCTAACCTGACACCTGCAGCACTCGGAAGGACCACAAACGTTCCACAACACAGGGATAAAGGTGCTGAGACATGTGTCACACGCTGCCCGACCAAGGGGACTCCGGCTGTATACCTTCCCAGCACGTCTGCTCTGTGGTGATCTGTGCCTGACATACACGGCCATGTCCAACCTGGGTGACATGGACATGTTCCACCTCCTAGGCTCCAAGCAAACACGGGCACAGAAGCGACTGTCAGAAACCTCAACACGAACATGAATAGGACGTGCTGGGGGAACAGGGTCAACGCCCAGAGGCCCCCTACAACATGGAGAGGATTCCCAGCCCATGTGAAGCAGAGCCCCTGACTGACTTTGTCCAAGAGTAATCATGACGTGTGGATGTGTGATCGTAGGTATGCACCAGGCATCATCTCTGTGTCACTGCTGGACAGAGGGACAGTGTACCGATGGATGTGGTATCCTCATCCTAAGGGGTGTTAACAGCCACACACACTCTGGCTAGGCTTACACATGCCATAGGGCACATAGCCTGGTATGTACATGTGCGCCTATGTACCTATGTAGGGGTCCATGCAGGTTGTGGGTACCTGTGGTATGCTGATATTGCCAGATGTGCCTGTGGGTACCCCACAGCTACATGTGGGGACTGATAACAGTGCTCCCAGTAGGCACATGCAAGTACACCATAATGGCATACGGGTTAACTGAACCAACATGGTGCTACACATGTAACCGCCACGCATACCGTGTACACAGAACAATGAATGCTGCACCTGCACTACATGGTATGTCTGCTGCATGATGTCAGTGCACGACCCATGTCACATACGCACCTGTCACCTGTCATACACAACCACCGCAACATACACATCGCGTACTATATGCGGACACAGGTATCACATGCACCTCTCACTATCTTGTCCACCCTGTGCATCAGAATATGTTTGCATAACCGTGCACCGATGGTGTGGATCACGGTGCTGCGGCAGAGGCTTCATCATATGCCCAGGGTGATATGTGTGCCAGGGGCATAGGCTGTACCAATGGATGACATCATGTATGTGTGTAAGGGCCTGTGCATTTACTGGGCATGACTGTGCAGAATGCATGTGGATGTGGTGGAGCCCTACAGGTGTGTCTGCTGTGTGTGGTTATGTGTGTACACAGTTCAGCCATCTGTGATGCCTACACGGGGTATACTTGGCAGCCCCAGACTGTACAGTGCAGGTTGTATGGCTCACTGTGTCCGCCTGCCACGCGTGACCCGTGCCTGCCTGGGGTCACACGGGCACTACCGGGTGGAGGTATGGAGTGGCCACTCTCCGATGACACATGTCCGCTGGAGCCGTGTTCATGCTGGGACCATCCAGGGCCACGTCCACGTGGCCTGCTGTGTCCTGGTGTGGTTGGTGTAGCACCAGCTGCAGTGCTGCTGCTACCAGCACTGTGTGGGTGGGCATGAGAGGTGGCACGCACACGTCGACCTGCACTAGGTGGTGTTGCTGGCCTACGGCCATGTGTCCTACGCCTCACCCCTACCAGGTGTACCAGCACAGACAGCTCACGCCATGGATTGACATGCCTCGGTCGAGGATTCCAACCATCTCACCTAATCTCCTATCCAGAACATCGGCAAGCTGCTGTTGAGCATTCGCCAATGACTGGATGTTCTCATTTAAGGAATGGATTGCGGCCCTCTGCAGCCTCTGCCCTTCTTGGTTCTGCCGTTCGGCACGTGCCTGTGCCGCCATTACAGTCTGAAACATGCGTCTGGTGATACCAGCTGCTGTACGGCAGGTGCATGTCTACCAGTGCTCCTCCTACGAGCAGCACGAGCCACATGCCTGTGTGGCACATCACCAGTCATTACACTGGCAACATGGTGTGTACCCGCACCTTCTGCAGCCACCACACATTCCTGCTCGGTGCCAACAGACGCTGACTGTCCTTCCTCTATGGGCAACGGTGATGTGGTATGTGTCGGCATCTGAACCGTGTGTGGAGATGAAGGGGACATAGGTGGGATGTTATCCAATGGCACAGCTTCTGCCCGTGACGACCCTGCCTGTGCCTCATGCACATGGTCATCACCGCTAGTATCTGTGGGGACACTAGCATCAGATGGACCGCAGGAGGGGAACACACCTACAGCACCTGTGAATACAAAGACATACCGTAAGTTACATTACACACATGCAGGCACACACACACACACGCAGACACACACACAGACACACACACACACACACACACACACACACGCTGACATACACACGCAGACACACACACATGCAGACACATCATGCATGTGATATTGCAGGTGGCATGCAGCATTCCCACACCACAGCCCAGTGAATGCAGCCCAGACATTAATAGTGGTAGTATGCATACTGCCCTGGAGTGCACACTACATCAAGCAGGTGTCTTTTAGTAGGCTTGCAGTACACACATTCATGGTAGTTTGCATGCATCACCGTGATACACCGTGTGGCCATGGGCGGGTTAACAGTACACATGGCTGGCATCACTATGTCATGTAAACCGCAAACATATGCAGTATCATGTGGACATGTGACAATGGTGTCCCACCACATCATAACGCATGTCACAGTGCAGTGTTATGTGTACAGGCTACAGATAGAATGCATGTGTAACAAGGATGTCTGTGCAGGTGTGGTTGGTGTGAGCTGTGTACATAGCTGTACAGTGGGGAGTACGGGCACTGTGCCACTGCACGGCAGCAGGACACAGGTATGTTTCTGTGCGATGCGTAACCTGGACGCATTGCATTGCCATGTCTGCAACTCAGTCATGCTGTTCCACAGCACGTATATGGTAGACATTGGTGGCACCTCTAATGGCTGCAGACAGGCATTCCATTTGTCTGGTGTACCACATCAGATGTCCAGGGGGTCCACTACAGCTATGACCGCACTATGTGTGGACAGGGTGCAATGGTGACTACCCACTGTGGATGTACTGTGTGGCAACATGCCTGTAGGTATCACCCATGGCCATGTTTGTCTGGTTCATGGACAATTGTGTGTGATGGGCATCGTGTACACATCCCTGTGGTGGCCCATGTGTCATACACCCGTACTAGTCTGAGGTGTCACATTCCCGAAGGCTATGCAAACATTGTGGATGTCTGCTATGTCGTGCGTAGGTCATGTCATGGTGTGACAATGTTGCGGACAGACCACCACATGCATGGGACATGTCATGTGCCATGTCACAACGTGTGCACCCAATGCAGGGGCATAGGTCACAGTGGTAACACCTGTGTGCTGGCCAGATCACAGCTCACTATGTGGTACTGTGTGCGTACTGCAAAGGCATACCGATGCATACTACACATGCAGCCATTGTGGAACACCTCCACCATTGTATGCATAGCTGACTGCACATATCACACCGATGGGTTATGTGGTGTCATGCCGGTCTATACTAACGGTTGTATCTACTGTACATGGGTGGCGTGTGTGTCGGGTGGTGCAACCTGTATACCGTGACTGGGGTAGACCCAGGTGTGCATGTCATACCTGGACACATGGGAAATATCTATACACTGTATCATGCCTATTACTAGCAACAGTCTCACCTGCGACAGACCCATGTCTGTGCGACACGCCAGAGGTACCTGTATAGGGGCGACACAACAGTATACACATTATCCATTACTATCGCCACGGTAAGCACTGTGCATGTCACATCATGCACCTGTGTGTTAGCATGTGCTATGCACATGTCTGCAAACACAACGTAGCATACTGTAGTATGCAGCTTGTGTGGCCATATACCTGGCATGTGTTGCTATATTATGTGGTGTACTATGACACCCACACCTACGTCAGTTATCATACAAACATGCAAGACTGACTTACCAGGCAGCTCCAGGCTCGTTGGTTGGGAGACACCCACATCCACGATGGCAGCGAGGGTTTCTGCATGTTGTTCCCTGGGTGTCCCCAGACTGGCCAGGAGCTCCTCCGTGTGTGTGAGTGGGGGCTGGATTGGTGGCCCACCACCTGTCCCACCTTGTTGTCTGGCGATTGTGGCGGCACACTGTTTCGCGTGCCAAATTAGGTCTGTGCAGTGTCTGCAGATCTGCTGGTAGGTGCGGTTGTGGCCACCCACATTGTTCACCCTCCTGCGCAAATCCTGCCACACGTCATCACGCTGCTGTGCCTGTAGTGGCACATGGCTGAAGAGTATGTCGTAGTTGTCGTGGAGCAATGGTATAATCACTTCATCCTCCTGTCGGCTGAAGGCAGGCAGCTGGGAACGTGGCATTATCTGTAAGACATAATGATGTTGACAGGTCACATTTACACTGCTGTACTGGCATACTGCTGGACATACATTGCTATGACATGTACAACATCTGCACAGTAATCTCTGCGATGCATCATGGCAGTGACACATCCGACGTGTTGCCGTCACACCATTGAGCAGTGGGTCTCATATCATATCTGTGTGTCACCTCATCACACTGTACACGCACCATGTTGATGTTAGCCTGCTGCGGACATGTGTACCTGCCTGCACCTGTGTCCATATCAGTTGGCACAGGTCCCCATGTGACAACAGTTCTACTGTTCACCTGGATGCTGTGTATATGTCACTAGGCATCCCGTACATGGCCATTATGAACGTCAGCGGTGACACTGCACACATACACATGGACACCTGTACATGCATGTGTTGTGCCATGTACATCCACACAGCACTGTACGGGTGTTGGGCAACCTGCCACGGCTCACCTGTGTTGCACATGTGATACACATGGGACAATGTGTAACCATGTGACATTAGCAGGAAAGGTCATGCATAGCATGTGCGCACGCACGTTGTCCACAGCAACACACAGCACCTGTAACACCACAGGGTGCATCACTGCCACATTACTGCTGTGGACGGTTGATAGTGAAAGTGCCTTTTGTCCATGTAGGACTGTGATAGCACCTGCAGCCTTGCTGGGCAGGGCTGCATGGTATGGCAGGGTATGTCACATACATGGCACTGGGATGTGACCCACCTGGGGGTACTGATATTGGCAGGGTGGCTGTCCATTCCATATGTCATTGCTATGTGTATATGGACATTACACATGTCTATCATCATGGTGTGGACACTGGCCTTCTGCAAGGTAGGCTGCACGCTGCTTGGTGGGGGTGTGTCTGGTGCATGCAGGTATCGCACATCCATGCATACACATTAACCCTGACAGGTGCTATGTGCTGCGATATTGTTCAACACAGTGCTGTATGTGCCCACACACTGCTATCCCGTGCACATGGTTGGTTGCCTGGACTGACATGGGTACCACATATGTCTACATCCAGTGCCTGCTGCCACCCCCATGTCTGCTGGTGCACCGCACAGTGCCATCCCTCCCACGGGGAACGTGGTTTTGGGCACAGCATAGGTATCCATGTATGGGGACAGGGATGTTCACATAGCAGGGGCACTGATGGTATCGTCAGTCTGACCATACATGTATGACGCACCCCTCACACATACAACCCATTCAGTATGTTGTTCGCAACACTGACACAGCTATACTGCTATGCCGGAGACATTCCCAGACGTACATACACAGATGCGTGCACATCTGTCTGTGGCATGGGCTGGACTATTGGTGTGGTTCAGCACATAACGTGTTTGAGTGTGGCTGGCGCAGACCGACTGTGCACATATCTACACAGTAAGCCTGTTGTACAGTAGCCATTGGTGATGTGCTGTGCACATATCAAATCTGCACATTGTGTTGGTGTCTGTCTGTCCACGGGCCAGTGGTGGGACACACAGGGGTATTGGTGAACATATATGCATGCAACCCTGTACTGCTGTACCGATAGCTTCTCGGGTGGTAATGTGTCATAGACATGCACACCGTACCCGAACAGGTGGTAGTGGGTTGCCACCCGTACCCATCTCCTCTTGTGAGTTGCTATCATCCAACACCCTCTTTGTATTGTATGTTCAGGCTATGCACCTGTGTGGGGCATGTGGGCATGCAATGCAGTACTGCGTGCCTTTGCACCCATTGCAGAACATGTCACACAGGTACACTGGCAGCCGTACACTTCACAGCTTGATGACGGCACAACACATGTTGTACACACGTAACACATATCCTGTGGGACATGGTCAAATGTACAGGCATGTCCAACAGTCACGTACCACTGCTACCCCTACATGACGGCTATGCAGGACATGTGGTGGTACAGCAACTGTCACATGTACACGTGCAATGCCCCCTACCTACATCGCATGGTACTGCCTGTGGGGCATGTGCGTCTGCATCCATGCTATGGCCATAGATGACAGTTGTACATCGATATGTGCAACATACCTCATTGGGTGTTCTCATGTGTGCATGTTCAACATGTCATGTCTACGCATTGTTTGTGTCTGTCACACAGTCATTGTTGTACATGGTTTACATGGCAGCCATGGCGTACTGTGTGTGATTCCAGGTGCTTCATTGGGATACCAGCATTGTACATTATCACGGCGTATTCCAGCCATCACGTAGCCATCCTAGCTGACACTGTTATCCAGCCAGTGGGAGGTGTTCTGCCATCTGCACATACATCACACAGTACGAGGGTGGCTGACACCCATTCTGGGGACAGGGTTCTGACTGCTGTGGATGTGTGTGATGCTGTCAACGACCATGACTGCACCAGATGGTCACATCTGGATGTGTAACATTCACAACACACACCTACCTTCACGTAGCAACACATCATCCACAACAATGGACATTCCTGCCAGAACACTGTGTGCAGTATGTCTGTATGACCACTGCAGGCACCACTGGTGGCCACCAGCATGGCTGCCAACAGCACCAGTGTGTATCCTGTGTGACCATGGGTTACACCATTCACAACACACCTGTCTCAGATGACCCTGTTGTGGATCACAGCGCAGTTCCATACATCATGTTACACTATACATCATGCACCGATATGTTGCAGACGTGTGAACGGCTGTGCAACTCAACATATGCACACATGACACATCACCTGGTACAACGTGTCTGTCTTACCACACGTTATTGTGACCACCCTGTGATGGCATTGTACAGGCTACGTGGACTGGGACATGTGATGGCTCAAAGGTATATTCACCCTCCGGGTGTGTGTCTAGCCAGGTGTACAGTAGGCAGTGGTCTGCACACGGGGATACTGTACATTGGCCTACTCTGTCACTGCGACTGTTGACTATGCTCATACTGTACTTATGCAGGCATGTGGTATCTGACCAGTATGACAGTCGTGGTCGACCACACTACTGTGGCACACATGACCTGCGGACATCTGCCTAGGGTGTGGAGACCACATGTACATCTTCACATGCTATGCTGCCTATGCTGCGGTGTCACATGTCTGTCTCCAGCAGGGCTGTAACAGGCAGGCACGGCATGCAGTAATGTGGGACAATGCTTGCACCTTCCACTGTGCTGCACACAAGCAAGGCACGCACACTAGTGCACGCCTGACATTTATCTGCGGTGCCTGGGACCTGCCTCCATGCTCTGCACAGCACACCTGCCAGTCCAGATTGTACACGGATCATACCTCCCAGGCACATACCTGGACTGCAACACACACAGGTGAGGGGATCCCACATCACACAATGTTTTACACACATACTGTATATTTTCCGAACACAATGCATCGTAGGTACTCCATGTTCGGATACCCATGTTTGTGACCACTAGACACATTGTAACACGCAACAGAGAGTACACTGTACACCACAGGTTACATGCTGGCTGTGTTGTCATACTGTACATTGCACCTCGGACAGCTGCTACTGCCATGTGCTGACAGCAACCCACACTTCCCTAGTATGGACTCCCATGTACCCACACATGCTTGGCCATGCACTCCACCTAGCTGGGTGACACATTACACAACACATACCATACGTACACTACCCTCGGCATGCACCATACCTCCATGTGTCTGCTGTGTTAAACCTAGGGATATCCCCCCTCTGGTAGATGAACATATATGCTTCACGGCCCTGCTAGCCACACCCTGGACACACACCCATCGCAGCATACATGGTACATGTGCTCTACAGCCGGTACTACTGACGTCTGCTGACGGGGGTGGTTAATGGCATGGCACCCCGGCAGATGGACAGTGTACGTGACTATGCTGACACATATCACAGTGCACTTCCGCAACATGTATGCAATGGTAGGGACCATGCTATTCCACACAGAGACATGGCGGTACTGGCCTTTTCACAGATGCCATGGTGGTAGTCATGTTCCATGCACATCTGCTGTATGGGCACATGTGCAGGCTGTTGCATGGTGAGTATATTCACATGTGTGGGGTGCATCACTTGACAGTCATGGTGGGTCCCCGTGGTCCATCACATGCTCCAAGGCTAGCTACCTACACATGACTGCCGCACATTGCAGTGTGGGCCCTCAGGCAGTGTGGTGGTATGTCTGTGTTGTTTGGCTACATCCACATTCGACAACAGTCACCCAGGCATTGCCGACTGAGATGTTGTTGGCAACATGCCAGGCAATGGTGTACCTACCAACAATACACACTCTCACTCACTACAGGGTTGCAATCCATACATGGACATCGCAGTGTCCCTGTGGACACATACATGGTACTGCCATGCACACGTTATGTCCTAAGACACTGTCCCAATGTCACCTTCTGATCTCCCTAGCTGTTATGGCCCACCAACCTGTTTGGTATGTGTCTCCACAGCAGCCCACTGAATTAACTGCTAGCCTGTTCTTGGACGTTGTGTACCTTGACCACCACACTACCGCATCTATCGCACTACACATGGGTGGTACTGCATTGCACGTGTGGGACTGCATTCGTACACCCATGACTGGACCATTCAGTATGGCACTGGGGCACGTCCTCACATCCGTGCTTCACACACTCATTGATGACCTCCATGCCTTTACTGGCACCCTTGTTGGGCCTCTGTGTGCCACAGCACGCCACATACACATGCTGGCCACCTGTCATACCATTGCATGGGTGGTTGGTGTGGTACAGAGGGTAACAGATCAGACATTGTCCCCACATTGCCCTTCAGCACCATTCCACATTCTGGTATTGGCAATGTACACATCCACCGTCACATCATACCCTGTGTCTCAGGATGTTAGGCTATATGAATCCTGGACAGGACACACAGTGGTGCAAGCATATCATGCTACCTACTACATGTCAGGTACATGTGGCATTACACAGTCCTCAGTCATGTGGCCCCTCATGTTCACTATTTGCTTACATACACAACATGCTGTCACAGAGTACTGTCCATGCCTAGATATCCCACATCTACATACCTGGCACCATTGTAGCTCCACCAGCTCATACTGATAACAACTGTACAGGTGTCGGTGTGGCAGATACATCGTGTGGATGTCATTGCGTCAGGATACATCACACATGGTGCATGCACATCACCTTTGCATAGCAACAGTCATCCACTGGGTATCACATGGATACTGTCCCCATACATGCATATCACATTGTACATGGTTGCTGTACACACACATGCCCCACATGGTGCTGTGGTTGCCATATTCCACTGTGGCATGGGTACACATCTGCAAGGCCACACATATCTGTACTGTGTGTGTTGCTGGTACATAGGTAGCCTTTGTACCTGTGCCATACACACATCTACACACGGGCAGGGTTACAATAACACATTTGTGGTGTACCTTCCACAATGGCTACGACTTTACATGGCACGGCATTATCATGCCGTGATGTATACCAGGCTCAGACAGTTTACATATGCGGATGACAGACGGGGAACACATCTGTACTCATCTGCATACCACATACACAGGGGTGTCATCTACTCTGACATGGGCCATGTACTCCACATTAGTGATGCATGTAGTACTCATACATGGCAATTGCAGTGGGCGGGGTGAATGGAGCACTCCTGCATATGTGCACACATGCCACATTGCATGGCCTGGGCTTCTGTGTTACTTCCGCAGACACAACACACACCATGCTGCGGAACGTAGGTCCTGTGCACATCCCACAAGGACACACTGTGGCACTGTTCATGTGATAGCTCCCTTGCTGATAGGGTGACACATAGTCATGGTACCACCACAGCAGCAGTACTGTGTAGACATGCAGTTGACATCCACCTCTGCTGTTCAGTGGACACTACCATGGGGAGGTGACACTACTGTGTACACTGCACATGTGTTTACACATGGACCTGCCGGACTTCATTGTTGCACACATTGCACCTGCTACACATCGTTTGGACATGGTTACTTGGTGTTCCTTCCATTTCGGGTGGCTATTCTGCTACTACTCTGTCCCATATGTACAGGCCATACATATCCTGTTAGTGTACATAACACTAGGCCATACCTCCATTATGCATGCTATGCCTGTGATACTGTGTATGATGTCTGTCATATCCACCATGACAGCTTTACATTACACATACTTGACATAGTAACCCCTACTGCGAGGCATACGCACGCCGTCGTGCACATTACGTATGACATCGATGGTATATGCCCATACACATGTGTGCTGTGACAGTATACATACATGTCCTATCCCCTGCTGTGGCACTTCCTTGTTGGACATCCACTGCCAGCATCGGCGTGGGTGGTGGCATTGTTCTGTGTTATGCCCCCCTGTGGCAGCCCTTGGGTTATCCCGGCTGTGTACATGATGTCCCACTGCTGTGCACACGGTGTCCACAGTCGTTGGTATGCTCAGCGGGATAGCACTACATAACCACCTTTCACCACTCTCTGTTTTATGGACAAGTATCCTTACTTACAAACACCATTCACATACAGTGCAGCTTCGTCATACACATCATGCATTACACACCAGTACATCTCGTGGGTTCTACATACCTTTCCTGTGTTTCCTTCCGTTTTCCGTTGCGAGTCTCGCTATAGCGTTGTCTCTCACTCAATCCGTTTTTTATTTGTGGTTCGGTATGAGCATACAGTTTGAATATCCTAGGAGTCATCCTTATATCCATCGTCACCTGCAACATGTGGGTTCATCACACCAATAGCTGTTCCTTGGTGTGTACTTGTGCGCATATCACCTGTGCATCTACTCCATTCATACAGTACGCGTCGTAACTAGGGCATGGTTCATTCCTCGCCTGGGCATTGGTTATTTGCACTGCCTTTGTGGAGATGGTCTGTATTGTGTTATGTTATGTGTGACTGCAGCCGCTATGTGTGGCGTCAGGTACATTTCACAGTGGTGTTAGCCGTGCATTGTGTGTGTTGGGTATGGTATTATGTTCGACATGTGGGTGTCCCTGTCCTGGCGGCGTCTGTCGATGGTGTTTTGCATTCGGATGTGTAACATAGCTCTTGTATTCCTTTAAACAACGGATGCAGGTATGCATCCGCTGCTGATAGTGTTTCCCACGCGAGATGTTGCGGTTATGCTGCTGTCATTGACTGCCTGTATGTTTGTGCTGCTATTGCGGCTTGTATCCCTTTGATATGTGCGATGGGGTATATCGGCGGTTGTGGGTGACGGGTACGGGTTGTGGGCCTTGCATTTCTACATACACGGTATGCTTGTGTGTGCTCCATCCCTGCCTGGGGAGCTGGCAGTTACCTGTCTGTTGTTCTGGGAGTGTAGGTTGTGTTGATGTCGTCTGGTGTCGGTATCGCCTGCATGTGTGCTTCCTGCATGTATTCCTCCGTCACATCGGTAGTATATCTGCAGTTATTCGTACGTGCCGACTATCCCTTGGCATTTTGTCCCGGATATTTACAGTCATTGTGGTCCTGTACTTGGGACGGCCTGTATGCTACCGGTTGCCACCTATTCGGGTGGCGATTGCTTGTTTGACACTCGTAGAACACACAGCGGTGTTTACGGGCCGATACGTAGCCACGATCGGTGCCGGGGTAGCACATGCGTATTTCCGCGGTACCTGACTATTGCTATGTAACGTTGCCGATGTATCGTTTTGCAATTAACATATCGGTGTCATACATATGGTCATGGTTTGTACATACGTCCTTTGCATTTCATGTTGGCTATATTCCTGTGGTACATTCTGGGACATTTTCGCTTTGCATCGTTTTACATTGCCACGCACCTAGCCAGGGAGGGGCTCTCAGTACTACTTTGGGGGTACTGCTGTACATACGCCTGTGGTTCCTATACTGTATGCCTACACATGTTATTCCACTCCGCCTGTCACATGGCACCTACATACACATTTTACAGTGGCACACACATTACACTCGCACAGCGGAACACACAACACCCTCACCGCACACATACACATACTGCCGCTGTCACAGGGACGGTTGCACACAGTACCTGCGTTGCCCACATCACCGGCGGTGTCTACCTCCACCCTCATATCCTCATAATATTACCCGCACATGTACTGTTACTGTACCGTGGCCTGGCGATCATCCCGACTCGCGATTATGCATTTAGGTAGGTTGACCTTTCCATGGGTGGCGTTTCCTGTTCTGTCAACCCTCCCGGATACTCAGGTTGTCGTTCACTATGTTTACTATGTACAGATATCGCGTCTTACTTCTCTGTCACCTTGCATCCCTCTGATTCCCTGTCTTACCTGTTGTACTTTATATATGTGTATGTGTACATATATTTCTATGTGTGTAATGATATCTATCTCCATATCTGTGTATGCACATATGTACATATGTATACACCTTGCGGCGAACATGGCAGCATACAGCAATGCCGTCTGCTGTAGGACCCGCGTACGGTTAAGGTGTTGGTGTTCCATGCTCTGCTGACTGTTGGGTGTGCAGTGTTTGGGTGCTGCCTATGTTGGAGTCACACATGGGACCACCCATACGGTACACATTACGGGTGGCCATGTTTGTGTGCCGTCCATTTCACTGTGTGTGCAGGTAGGGAGGTGTCAGTCCATGGGGCCTACGCTGTCAGAGTATGTGCTATACGTTCCCTCTTTGCCAGGGCATAGGCATATTGGGTACGCCTCTGTCTGCCTACTGGGGCTGGCACAGTGTGTTCATGGCGCTGAACCCTCTGTGCCTGTGCTTGCCTTGGCAGTTGTGGTGGGCTTTGTGGCCCTTCACCATTATGCCCCTGCAGCAGCTGTTTCCTCAGGATCATATTATGTAGCATGGCACATACTATGAATATGTGGGCACATGTGCCTGGAGAGTACTGCAGGGCTCCACCGGATGTATCCAAGCACCAGAACTGTGATTTCAGCATCCCAAACACACGCTCTATGATTATTCTGGTTTGTGCATGTGCCTCATTATGGCATTCTTGCATGTGTGTGTGTGCATTTCTGATGGGTGTCATCATCCACGGCTCCAGTGCATAGCCAGCATCCCCCACAAGGTGGCCTTGTGTGATGTCCCCCCTGGCGAATACCTGATACAGCTGTGAGGCATGCCAGATATGGGAGTCGTGGTAGCTTCCAGGGCTGCCAGCACACACATCCATGATAATGCCCTGCGCATTGCACACGACCTGGCAATTGATGGAGGGGAATCCCTTGCGGTTTATGTACCGTCTACCCTGCTCCCCAGGTGGTGACTTGATTTGTATGTGCGTACAGTCTATCGCACCCAGTACCTCCGGGTATTGTGCCACACGGTGGAAGTGGCGCATATTGCTAGCCAACTTCTCCTGAGATCTGGGGAAGTATATATACTCATGGGCATGTCGTAATATGGCATCCAGAAACTGGTGTAGTACCCTGGATGCTGATGCCTGTGAGATGCCCATTATATCCCCGGTTGGCCTTTGAAAGGTACCTGTAGCCAGTATTTGCATGCTTACACATACCTTTGCGTCCACTGGGATGGGCTCCCCTCTGTTGTTTCTTGTACTCAGGCGTGGCCAGCACAGCTCCGCTATTTGCTGTAACGTGTCCCTGTCCACCCTGTAACGCTCTACTATCTCCAGGTCTTGTAGCCCCTGGTAGGTTACCCTTGGTCTGAACACTCTCCTTCTCCTCTGAGGCCTATGGTAGTTGTCGGCACCCTCCTCCGCAACTCCGTCTGTCTCTGACACATGCTGATGTATCACGGCCACGGCGGCACCCAACATATACATTTTAAAAGTTCCCTGTGTGTTTACACTTAAAGTGCGGCGTTTGGGAATACGCGCTGTGTGTTGTGTGCATTCACACTTTATACTGTTGTGCTGTACACCCGGTGATGTCATTGGGTGTGTCCAGCTAGCCGTATCTGTGGATTATCTTCCGTGTTTTACCGTTGGCACTGCAACGCTGTTGCCTTTGGTGTTACATTACACTTGCCTGCATTGGTTTAGCTTTAGACCTTACCTTACTGTTTCTGCACGTTGCGCATACTATTTCCTGGATTGCATCCTGCAGAGCCCTGTCATGTGTCATTTCTGGGACATGGCATATCATGCATTTTGTCTGCCGCCGCCGTTATGCTACCTCTCTACTTGGCTGTGCTGTATCGGTTCTTCACTCTTTGCAATTCTGCTACATCCCCTACTTTCTTTGCATTCATATGCCTCCCCTATCCCGTTTTGCGGGTTTCTGCATGCAGAGTTGTCAGCTGCCGCGAAATTGCCCTTCGTGGGTTGATTGGTGTTGATTGCTCATTATGACTCCAATTACACTGCTTCCGCATTTCCTCATATTCTCCGCATCACCTTCCTGTATCCGTTGTTGTTGACAGGGCGGCCGTCACATGACTGGGTTAGGGGAACGTAGTCATCCTCGTGCACATGCATCTCTGCGCGCATTGTGTGCTCTCAGCGCAACTATTTCCCCACACGCCGGTCCTGCTGCTGTGATGTGCATTGTACAGCCCATGTTTGCTGGGCTCCAATGTGCTTCCTCCTACAGTGGCACACCCCTCTGCGGTTGACATGTATTCCCTCTGGGCCACTCCTCGGTGTATTACCACTGCGCCGTTTGGTGCAGCCTTACGCCGGCGGGGGTTTTGCGATTCAGTATTATCTGCCTCATTTGCATGGCATTGACTACTAATACATAGTTACAGCGCCGAACACTGCCACCACTCCTTGGCAACCCTTGCGCCGTGGTTGTGGCTTTCCATGCATACTATGGTGTATTGTGGCTGTGAAGCTGATGTGTATTATACTGCTCTTTTATGACATTGTCATATTATTTCATTGTTTCGCACCTTCCGCGGACATGTCCTGGGGTTCTGCTGTGGTTTCTGCGGACATACCATTTATGTCATTATTTACATTTTGTGCATGTTTTCTTTTGACATTCTCGGTATCCTTCGCCATTGGCATATTGCAACAGTATGATACCTGATGTTGACAGCCTTCCGTTACTCCTATGTCATGTTTGGATATATGTAAACCGTTTTTTTTTGGTTTACATTGCCGTGCCCTTATGCTACGCCTGCTCCACTTCGTGGATCACTATATGCCTTCATTTGCATGGTGCAACACCACACATGGGGTGTTTAACATACCTACGCCGGAGGCGGCGCAACTCAGGCGCACGCCGGTAGTGCACGTGGAATTGGATCGTACCTGAATCACTCGGCGGCCATATCTGGCGTTGTGGCGCCTACGCTATGCGTGCGCCTGGCGCAAGGTTCATGAATCCCGGGGCAGGTATCAGGAAGGATATCCCGAAGAAATGAATTGGACTGTAATGTACTCCAATGTTTATTGACAATTTGTCTGAACCATTTGGTGTTATTGCCATATGTAGTAACCAGTCTAATCAGTTGCTTATCCTGCTGGGACCCTTCCATAGATCTATTGTATTGGAGTAGATCCTCTCTACTTTTTGTGTCAATTTGTGCAACTGTTTTATTTAACCGATTTATATTATACCCTCTGTCCACAAATCTAGTGGTTAGTTCTGCTGTTCTTATGGAATATTCAGTAGAAGATGAACAAATCCTTTTAAGGCGCATATATTGTGATTTAGGAATATTGGTAATAATGTGGCGGGGATGAGAACTTGTTGCATAAAAAATCATGTTATACTGCGGAAACTTTCTGTGTATGGTTGTCGATAAGGTATGATCCTCTAATCTGTTAACTAAGACATCCAAAAACATGATTTCTTTGTATCCAATATTGATTGTAAATTCTATATCAAATGGATTCTTGTTAAGATATTCCACAAACTTAGTTAGAACATCCTTACTACCCCACCACACCAACCAACAATCGTCTAAATACCTCCGCCATATGTCCATGTATTCCAAATAGATGTTCCGCTGAGTGTCATATATGAAGTATAATTCAAAGTATCCCATAAAGAGATCGGCATAAATTGGAGTGAAAGACGCCCCCATGGCTGTCCCCTTAATTTGCCAATAAGGGATCCCTTCAAAATAGAAAATGTTTTTTTGTAAAACAAACTCAGTTAGTTGGATAAGGAAATTATTGAATCCTGTTGAATATAATTTTGATTCTTTTAACCAATATGTCACAGCCAGAATGCCAGCTTTATGTGGGATGCTGGTATATAACGATGTTACATCTAAAGTACACAAAAGCCAGTCTTCCTCCAATTGGGAATCTTCAATAATATTCAGGAATTGTGTCGTATCCTGGATACGCGATCTAACCATAGACAATAATGGTTTAAAGTACTCTGTCAAGAAAGCAGATAAAGGCTCAGTTAAAGACCCATGACCTGACACTACTGGTCTACCCGGAGGGTTGTTTAGATCTTTATGTGTCTTAGGTATTAGATAAAGGTATTGGGGCATTGGTTCTGGAACTTTAAGTTGGTTAGCCACTTGTGAAGTAATGATTTCTTCTTCTACGGCTAAATCTAGGAATGAATCTATTTCTAATTTAAAATTAGAAGTTGGATCCACTATCATCCTAATGTAGAATCGAGTTTCAGATAGCTGTTTCATGGCTTCTGCCTTGTATTTGATATAGTCCATAACCACAATGCCCCCACCTTTATCTGCATTAGTAATCACAATGTTTTTGTTTTGTTGTAATTGCCTCAGCGCTTCACGTTCTTGTTGATTCAGATTGCTCCGAAAACTGTCCATATTTTTAGAAAAATGTAGATCCCTCAATACACATTCCTTGAATGTAGACACGTATTTGTCCATTGGTGGCATAAATGGAGATTTGCCAAATTTGAAACCAATAGATCTTTGAGAGTTAGTTGTATCTGAAAAAAATAACTTTAAATTTAGGGTTCTGCAAAAATTATTGATATCCTCTACCAATAAATGTTCAGACACTGGTGCTGTGGGTACAAAATTAAGTCCTTTATTTAGCACATTGTATTGAAATTCTGTTAATGTAACTGATGAAATATTCAATACATCGTTATATACCAGCATCCCACATAAAGCTGGCATTCTGGCTGTGACATATTGGTTAAAAGAATCAAAATTATATTCAACAGGATTCAATAATTTCCTTATCCAACTAACTGAGTTTGTTTTACAAAAAAACATTTTCTATTTTGAAGGGATCCCTTATTGGCAAATTAAGGGGACAGCCATGGGGGCGTCTTTCGCTCCAATTTATGCCGATCTCTTTATGGGATACTTTGAATTATACTTCATATATGACACTCAGCGGAACATCTATTTGGAATACATGGACATATGGCGGAGGTATTTAGACAATTGTTGGTTGGTGTGGCGGGGTAGTAAGGATGTTCTAACTAAGTTTGTGGAATATCTTAACAAGAATCCATTTGATATAGAATTTACGAACAATAGTGGATACAAAGAAATCGTGTTTTTGGATGTCTTAGTTAACAGATTAGAGGATCATACCTTATCGACAACCATACACAGAAAGTTTCCGCAGTATAACACGATTCTTCATGCAACAAGTTCTCATCCCCGCCACATTATTACCAATATTCCTAAATCACAATATATGCTCCTTAAAAGGATTTGTTCATCTTCTACTGAATATTCCATAAAAACAGCAGAACTAACCACTAGATTTGTGGACAGAGGGTATAATATAAATCGGTTAAATAAAACAGTTGCACAAATTGACACAAAAAGTAGAGAGGATCTACTCCAATACAATAGATCTATGGAAGGGTCCCAGCAGGATAAGCAACCGATTAGACTGGTTACTACGTATGGCAATAACACCAAATGGTTCAGACAAATTGTCAATAAACATTGGAGTACATTACAGACCAATTCATTTCTTCGGGATATCCCTCCTGATACCTGCTCTTTTTCCTATCGCAGAGGATGGACAATTCAGTCCAATTTTGCACATTATAAAAGGTATACTCTGGGTATAAAACATCAAACCACATTGTTTGGGGATGCATTAGTTGGTTGTTACCCATGTGGACACTGCAGTTTATGCCAATACATTTGGAAAACTAAAGAATTTACTAGCAAAAATACATCTAAGATTTTCAATATAACAACTTTTGGCAACTGCAGCTCAGATTGGGTGGTATATTTGGCTCAATGCTCTTGTTCAGCTTTTTATGTAGGGCAGACCTCCAGGCCAATTAGGATTAGAATTAGCGAACACCTTAGTTCCATTAGAAATAGGTGAATAACCAATGCCTTATATAAACATACTAAACAACACACAGCAGCTTCATTTCAGTTCATTATTATTGATAGAATACATTCACACAGAAACTTTAAGATGGGGTGGCATACCAAACTTAATAATATGGAACAAAGATGGATCACCACACTTGGGGCTCTTTTTAAACCTGGACTCAATGAATATCATGTACATGAAGGATAGGTTTTAGGTACCTAAAAGTAATACCAAGAAACATATTTAGGCAGTCTATTATTATAACTCTAGACATATTAGACATTTGGTTCATATTCAATAACAATTAAAAAAGTATTCCCAAGAACTATACATTTATCTGTAACAGATACATAATTTTTGGTTTATAAGTTAGTTATGAGGAACATTTAAACTCTCAAATACAAGATCAATAATAATATGCGTTTAAAAAGTAATGAATAATATGCGTATTATTATGGACACACCCCTTATTTATAATTATAATTAGTGGGGGTGTTTGGAAACTGTTGTATCAGCATTATTATTTGAGTGGTTATAATTAGATTTCACCACAGTGGGTATTTTATTTTTTATTTTTTTTTTATATTAATTTTTCACTTTTTTTGGGTTGATTTATGGACTATAATCTAAATGCCCAGAAATACAAGATTTATAAACATATTTGGAATACTATCAGTTGAATAAATATGTAATAAGTGGTGAATCTATATGTTTAAGATGGTCATTATGTTTATGTTTATTTAACATGACAATTTAATAAGACAACAAGATGTGTCAGTATTATGGATCACTAAATGAATATGGGTAATACCACTTTAACAAGTGGGTATAAAACAAGAATCAGGATGCATCATGGTTTGAAACTAAATTTGATTGTTAAGTCACATTGAAAAAGGCTTTCATAGCCAAAACCGGTTTGTGCATTACTATTAGGTTGTTTTTACAACCCTAATAAATTCTACTTTTATCTGCTGCCATCGAGTGCTGGTCTCTTTTTTGGATGATTTGTTGTGGTTTGGACCGAGCACCAACAGTCCCACGTGCGTGCCTTGTTGGGTTCTATTGTTTTTACTCCCACAGTGGAGTCCGTTATTGTATCAGGCCTAATTCAGCAGCAAGATGTCTTCCATTCCTAGAGGACTTTGCACTAGTCTCTCTAGCAGCTCTGGCCCTGGTGCCTTCGCCAGGGGTGGACCCTTTTTTTATCCTGGGATGAGTGCACCCAGTTCTTCTTTTTTTCCTTTTTTTATGATATTTATGTCAGTCTACAGATATCGATTTCACCTTGGTGGGATTTAGTAAACAACAGGCCCACCACATGAAAATACCCACCAAGGCTTGAGGATGATTTTAGTACATAGAGAACTCTCTTTTTCATTAGGCCTAACCTACTGACAGCAGTTTGTGCTTGATGCTGTGCCAGTCTACTGTATAACTGTCACTATGCTTGTAACATTTGTGTGCAATTCTTTTTCCCATACTGTCTTCCTTCTGTAGGTCCAGTTGTAGAAGAAGAGAAGGTTAAGCATGCTCACCTTGGTCTGTTGACTAATACAACTGATGCTGGATCACCAGATCACCAGTAGCTGCCAGGACTACCTATCAGCAGGAAACAATGGCTCCTTTGGTGCAGGTAACCTGGAGTGGTAGCTGGTGTCCACAGTGGTCACTTTTCAGAATGGTAATTGAAGGCTTCCCTTCTGAAAGTTGTTTGGAGATGAGTGCCCTGGTTTTTCAGCATCAGTTGAGGAGGCTGGCAGCAACTGAGATACAGTATCCCATGGATGCTCTCCTTAATAATGTAAGGCACCTTTCAGCATGGCATGTGGACTCACTTGACAAGCAGACACTACCCATCACACTGCTGAGGGAGTAACCAGCGGATACTATCAGCCACCTAGATGAATGATTGGTTTGTTTCTTTGGGGTGTGCTGGAATGTACACACAAAAAAAAAAAAATCAGCACTTCAAAAGAAGCTCAAAGTTCTGTGTGAGTGAAACTTTCAAGTTAATTCCAAGCAGTGTAAAAACCCATAATCAAGTTTCAATGGGTTAACGCATCTTTTTCAGTACATATCTAATGACATGTTTGGCATGTTTACTTTTTATAGGCTACTAAAATCATGTGATGCATACATTTGCATAAAGACTAAAATAACAGAATAAGCATGTCCAAATTAAAATAACTGGCCAAGAAAACAGAAAAATGAGTGCCATAAAATAAATATGCACACACACACACACACACACACACACACACACACACACACACACACACGTATATCTATATATATATATATATATATATATATATATATATATATATACAGTTGTAGTACAAATTAAGTAAGATATGAGAAAAAAGAGAAAGTAATGTAATTATAAATGATTATTAAAACCAAGGGTAAAAGTAGCTCCCAAAGAAACTATCCATTTACATTCATTTGTTTGCAAGAATATCATGCTAACCTGATTTGTACATTGTGTGTGGTATAAAATTGGCCCCTGGATGTTTAATATGAATTCCTGTCATTCAGTCAACAGCACTTTCATCAAGTGCTGTACAATTGGACAAAGAGGAGCAAAACAACTTTCTCTGACATTGGAGTTTTCTTTTTTCTCCACTGTTTTGTGGCTTCATGGTATATTTTAGTGGTGTAGTGGTGTCCCCCATATTGTGTTGCAGGGGAGCTTGATTATCCTGAAAAAGACTTATCTATGAGGTTCAATGAACTTGTTTTTTTTTTTTGTTGTTGACCATGCAGCACTTGATGGAAGTGCTGCCAGTTTATCAACATGAACCATTAATGAGGGAACCATCCCAATCATCTGGAAAATCTCACACATTATCCCCCTAAATAAAGGAGGCAACTCCAATGAATATTCCAACTATCGACCTATAGCCCTACTATCCCCTTTAGCAAAAATAATGGAAAAATGTATTCATCATCAGCTTCTAGACCACTTACTACAACACAACTTACTTGCACAAAGCCAACATGGCTTTAGACCTTACCATAGTACCACTACAGCCCTCTTATCTTTAACTGAGACTATTAACAGAAATCGCAATAATAATGCTTTCTCTTCAGCTCTATTTATTAATCTATTAAAAGCTTTTGATATGGTTAACCACACATTGCTTATAAACATTCTTAAATCACTTTTTCTCGATACTCTAGCTGTACAATGGTTCAGCTCCTACCTAAGCAACCGACAGCAAGCTGTTATGTGGGAAAATAATCTATCACCCCACCTGCCAGTTACACTAGGTGTTCCCCAGGGCTCTATTCTAGGTCCTCTATTATTCTCTATTTTTATTAATGATCTTTGTAAAGCTACTCCTCATGCAACCTGCATACAATATGCAGATGATTCTACAATAATCTGCACAGCCAAATCTTTATCAGAACTACAGTCCCTAACTCAGAAAATGTTTAACACAGTAGAGTCATGGTTCTTAAAATGATGCCTCCTCCTGAATCCTAAAAAAACTAAGCTCCTGCTCTTTACCCCTACCCGGAAGCATATACCTATAGATTTCTCTGTTACTTCTAACAATGGTACCGTCATAACCCCTGATAATACCACCAAGGTCCTAGGAATTACTATAGACAACAACCTTAACTTCGACTCCCATATTAATAACACTATAAAAACAGTCAACAGAAAAATGGGCTCCCTATATAGAGTCAAATCCTTCCTCACTCCTATAGCAAGATCTACTATTGCCCACTCCCATCTAATCTCAACACTACTTTATGCCTCACCAATCTATACTAATCTGTCAAAACATAATTGTCTCAAACTAGCTACATCCTATAATAATATTGCAAGATTTGGCACTGGTAATCCCTATAGAACCCATCACTGTGAGAATCTAAAACAACTAGGATGGCTTGAATTACAAAATCAGCTTCAATATAGTCAACTTATCATTGCACATAAGATCCTCTACCACCCGAATAATACTCCTATACTTTCAAACATCATTACCCCCTATAAAAATCTTACTAATTTACGATCATCAAATAAATTGTTAGTTAACATTAGTAAGTCAAACAACTTGGCAGGTGATTCTCTGTTCTCAAACACTACTGGGAAAAACTGGAACCTTCTACCTACTGTCCTAACTTCTCTTCCTTCTCTACCTCTCTTCAAACAACAACTGAAAACATTCCTCAGAACAAAATGGCTATGCCCTTGCAACAACCCTGACTAGCTGATTAACTCTACTATTTCCCTTTACTTTCCCTCTTTGACACTATTGTTCTTATTTCATTTGTAAATAGAACTGTTTATCTGTAATCTATTATGATTGACTCTTTATAAATGTCATATTCTATAATTTTGTAAATAGTATTTTAACCATTGTCTTCTATATTTTTGTAATTAGTTATTTACCAGTGTGTTTTCTATTTTTGTAAATAATTACTAACCAGTGTGTAGTAAAATGTATTTCAGTATTTTTTCTATGTAAACTTTATTTTATTCTACACAATTTTACTTTTTCATCTGTTATTGTCCTGGAGCTTTTCTCCCCGGGCCTCTACTGAAAATGGACATATATCCATTTAGACTAGCCCGGTCAACAAATGTAAAATAAAATAAAATAAAAATAATAAATGTATCTATTAGACAGTGTCTGCAATGTGTGCTAGTTTCTCTTTCACATTTAATTTCACTGTAATTGTCCTAAATACATATATTAAAATGGTATGATATCTTCTCCAGCCATGCTAGGGCCCTACCTAATCATGGTGTTTTCCCTCCTTTATGTGTCATTCTTCATTCAAAGGAAAGTAGGAGCAATACTTGGCAAGCAATCACAGGGACTATAAGATACCTCATCATCAGAGCAGAATCATTGTCAAATGGGGCCCTTGGCAGGGTAATAGACCAGGGCCCTCCTCCTGCAGCCATTGCAGTGTCTAATATCTTGTCTGTCTCCCCCCACTTACCACAAACACTGTGCAAAATGTCAGTGTGCATACCATTTTGTCTTTACTTTTGAAATGATTGCAGAGATGTGAATTTAATTTAAAACTTTTAATTTATTTATTCTTTGTTGACCAAGTTAGTCCCACTAGGCTAGTAGCTGTTTTCAGGGAGAGTAGTGATGATATTTGTACTACTGGGGGAAATTTGGCCGGGACACTGGGGAACTTCCCTTACTCTTTTTAGAGATACACAGACATGATTTTGTGTTATACTTCCTGTTTTCTCATCTGGGCACATAGATGGCTTGGAGAAGCAGGAAGTTTGCAAACAGAGGAGAAGGAGGGTGTTTTAGGTGTATGTGAGGAGTTGTTAATTAAACAGCTGGGATATCAGATACAATGGAAAATGAGTCAGAGGAGAAATGTCATGAGATGGAAGGAGAGGAGATTATGGAGAGTGTGGCAGAAGTGAGTAAGAGTCAAAAGGATGGAAAAGAAGTAGAGATGGCAGATTCGAAGATAATTTTTCAACAAAATCTGATTGTGTCCACATATACAACACAGGACTTTATTGTTACAGCCCTCCATTCGGGAGGGTTGTGTGGGATGTCTGCTTAACAGTGTGAACCAGAAAGCGAGAAGGCAGAATCGTGGGGAGAGATGGACAGAATCCAGGAAGAAGAAGTGTAGGAATTAAGGAAAGAAGAGAAAAAAATCTTAAGTGCAGATGGTGAGAGAAGGTGTGAGGTGAGAAGAGGGTAAGGCAGATGTCTGAAAAAAGTATCGGGTAAGAATAAGCAGTAAGAAGGAGAAGGAGCTGGATAGATATGAATTATGAGGCAGAATCATTTCACCACTGGGTGTCAAGCCCAGAGAGGTAAGAGTATTTATATGTATTAATAAAGACACTTTTTGTGAAATTTTCTTCGAGGAGGCACAGTTTACGGATAAGTTCTTTGAACAGTATGAAAAAAGAAAAGATGAAACACTTAGAACACGTGGGTGGTGCGGGTTTTTAATAGAGAAGCCAAAAGAAATCTGTACAATTTTGAACTGAAATTGAAAGAGGCAATTTAAAAAATTATTTAAGATCTGTGTGTACAGATATTTTGGATGTTACAAAAATCTATGATAATAGAGGTTTGTGGACTGGGGCTGGGAATGTGGTGTTGTATCAAAAATGATAAAATAATGCATTTGTAGAGCATAAGTAATGTGGAAGAGAATAAGGGATTTGTTAGATATTGGGGACAACCAAAGATGTATTTTTTGTGTAGTAAAGATGATCATTTAATTAACAACTGTGATAAAAGGAAATGTTTTATTTGTGATAAAATAGTTCACAAAGCAAAAAAATGTGTACAAAAATGTATAAAGTGTGAAAAAAATAGGGCTTTCATGGATGGATTGTAAAAGGTATGGAAAAGTCCCTCACATCCAGGAAACCTTCAAAAGGGTTTCACTGTGCTAACACCTACTGCCAGGGCCAAGGATTTACTGCTTCCCAAGAATTAATAAATTAACAAACACAAACCTGTCTCACCATAAGTGCAAGTAAGCTAATGTGATCTTTGTACAACTGTAAAGATAATAGTATATGCTACCTCTGTTAGAGCGCTCCCGATAGCGTGCACACTTCACAGGGATCCCCATCTCCCTCTATTCTCTGCCTGTGCCACCAACAGTGCAGCAGTAGATGGCAGCAGAACCCCTTTAATCCCTCCTACCACTCAGCAATCCCTACCACTACAGACCCCTACTTCTCTGATGCTTATTTCTTAGGTTCATAGGTAGGTACTAGGCTATCGGCCCAACGGCCTAAGTAAGCCTAGCCAATAAGGTTCCCTGGATTATGCCACCCAAGAAAGTTAATTTTCTCTGCCCCTGTTAAGCAGAGCCACAGAAGTGATCCCCGGGGTGTATTTCCTATTTCCCATCCACTCATCAAGATTTTTCTTGAAGAGTGCTAATGAGGAACTTTGCTTGACATAGATGGATAGCTTGTTCCAGAGTACAGGAAGTCTCTGGGACAGGACTCTATCCCTCCAACATGTCCTGTTTATTGTGGTGACAAGGTTTAGGCCCCTAGAGCATGTAGCTCAGAGGGATTGGGATTTCTTAAGGTGTAGCATGTCCAACAGCTCTGGGTTTAACATAGCTTTATATGTTAGGCAGACATCTCCTCAGAGTAGGCGATATGATACAGAGTAAAGCTGGAGTTTTTTGAGATGGTCAGTGTAGGGCATCTGTTTGAGGCCAGTAATCCTCTTTGTGAGGTACTTCTGTGGCCTTTCCAGCTGCTGTAGATGTCTTGTGAGGTACATTCCAAAAGGGGTGTTGTACTCTATAATGGGTCTAATGAGTGCCGAGTAGAGGGGAACAATGACCTCTTTTTTCCTGGATGAGAACTCTTTTGTGATGAGGTGTGCCACATAGAAGCCTATCCAAAATGGATCAGGCAGCTTCTCTCAGTAATCTCACAGCCCGACGCACAAGCCATTAGCCTGTTTTATCCAAAATTTTTATTTATTTATTTTACATTTGTGTTTGGCCACAGATGCTATAACGGACTGCTAGTCTCCTGGTTCTTCTAAAGAAGTAAGTTAAAACTAAAAGCAGCCAAATAAATAAATATATAAATAATATAAGAATAAGCATCCAAATAAAAAGTTATCACAGATAGTTTTTCGCTCACCTCTGCTAGGGTGAACACATCACCTTCTTTCCTGTTCCCTCCCTCACCCCTGCCCCATTCACATCTCTGCACTCCCCCTCCCTGTAACCATCCAGCTCAGCCTTCCCTATCCCCTGCTTTTCTACATATAGTTCACTTTCTCCATGGTGCCTTTCTTAATTATACCTATCCCACATGGACAGGTTGGCTGCATGTTCTACCTGGCCCCACGTGTAGTGTGCATGCCGGTAACACACTATTATTAATTTTCAGTTATCTCTACCTTCTTGTCTTCAGAGCTGAATTAGATTATGTATGGGTACTGCTTGCATTTCTGCTGTAAAAACTGCAAATGCTGTGATTGTTGGTAGACGCCGTTTCATTCTGTATTTTTATTTTGGCTGGTACTTACGTATTATTGCAACCAGATTTTCCCGGTTGCGAAATTCGGAAAATTCAAGTGAAATGAGGGCATGAAACCGTGTAACATGTCCTTCAAAGTCCTTATTACTGATGAGAAAGTTTGAATTACCTTCAGGACAAACAATTTATAAAATCCTCTGCCTAATTTGTGTGCATTACAGACGCACGCTTGAAAAGTCATGCCTGCTATCATACTGAGAAATGGAATATATAAGTACAGATTGCTCCACGTTGTAAAAAGGGGAGTAAGAGCTAGTGTTAAAATCCGTCCCTATATTATTTTATTTTATTTATTTTATTTTACATTTGTTAACTGGGATAGTCCAGCTGGATACATGTCCATTTTCAGTGGAGGCCCGGGGAGAAAAGCTCCAAAGAGACAATTTTTTACAGTACATAAGGACACCAAGCAAAGCTCCAAAGAGGCAAATTTTTACAGTACATAAAGACACACTTGGGTATATATCTCATCTAGATCCATAAGGGTATACTAGTTATTGACACTTATAGGTATAAGCAACAGATACTAATAGGTATAGTCTACAGACAGATACATTTAACAATAGTCATTAAGTTATCACAAATAGTTTTTCGCTCACCTCTGCTAGGGTGAACACATCACCTTCTTTCCTGTTCCCTCCCTCACCCCTGCCCCATTCACATCTCTGCACTCCCCCTCCCTCTAACCACCCAGCTCAGCCTTCCATATCTGTTTCATTCTGTATTTTTATTTTGGCTGGTACTTACGTATTATTGCAACCAGATTTTCGCGGTTGCGAAATTCGTAAAATTCAAGTGAAATGAGGGCATGAAATTTCACAAACTTGATTTATTAATAGCAAAATGCAGAGCCCAAGGGATGAAAGACATTAGAATGAACTTCTGTTGTTTCCTGAAGTTAGTATTTACCGGCCGTTTTTTTTTTTTTTACTGTTACTTACTGACAGCCGTAGTCGTCGATGAGTCAGAACCGTTACTTTTTGTGAAGTCTGGCATACCTTGTGGTCTGCGTTTATTTAGTAATAAATCACATCTGTTAAATGTAACTGGCACAATATAATAGTGGCACTTTGTTAAACTTGTTGTTACACCTGTTTTACAGTCCTGCAGAATTCAGCGTGTACTATGCCAGCCCCGACAACTAAAGCATGCAGCTGTACAGCACGCAAATCAGGAAGAGGATTTATAAACTTTCTGCTCTTCCTGAAGGTAACCCACACTTTTTAGTGAGCAGTAAGGACTTTCAGTAACACTTTACAGTGTTGCATGGCTTTGTTTCAGTTGAAGTATGCTATTTTCGCAACCGCGAAAATCTGGTTGCGATAATACGTAAGTACCATTTAGCCTTATTCTTTATTCTCAGAGCAACATTAGCATCTGTATTGAAAACATCTTGTAAAGCTACAGTTACACTGTAAAAGCTATGACCAACTGTGCTCTTCATCAGCATGCTATCATTTAGCTATTTTCCTAACAGGCTGCTACTGATACTGCTCAGTCTTGGCCAACACTTCATTTTCCTGTACACCTGGCTGCCCTTAACAGTGCACTAGCAATGCGCTGTTATTGAATCACTTACATCTTGCAGTGTTGTTTACTAATCTGATGTTACAAAAGTAAGGTTTACAGAAAAGCTCCACCTAGATGTTGTTCTTACATAACAAGTGTACAGTTCTGTGAGTTTTGGCACCAAGTAATCCCACGCCGACTGAGCATTTTCACCAGCAACTTGTAATTTGCTGTTGATATAACTGTACTGTAAAGATGTAAACATAGCGTTTTTATCCCATATGCTGAAATAGCGTCTTACCAACAATCTTCTCTTTGTTTTAAAGCTGTTCTGTAAGACTGTGCTATAGTGTATTATACCTAGTATATATATTAACGCTATAGGGTATTATATCTAGCATATATATATATATATATATATATATATATATATATATACATATATATATATATATATATATATATATATATATATATATATATATATATATATATATATATATATATATATATATATATATATATATATATATATATATATAGAGAGAGAGAGAGAGACTGCTAGAGTGTTGTACCAGCATTGTTTGTCTTACCAACAATCTTCTCTTTGTTTTAAAGCTGTACTGTAAGACCGTGTTATAGTGTATTATACCTAGTATATATCTAGACTGCTAGAGTGTTGTACCTGCATTGTTTGTCTTGATTCTTGAGTTTACTGTAAGACTGTACTAAGGTGTTTCGAAGTATAATTGCACTGTCTTTAGTACCCACCTCTACTTAGCTGTTATTACTGTGTTGAGTGCAATGCTTTTGTTCCCTATAGAGTCTGGGTCTCACTGAATATTGTATACATTATTTTATATTCCACAGTCATAGATATTGCATTTTACAGCCACAATTGTGTTAGTGAATGTCTTGTTACTACTGAATGCATAGGCCCATGTAATTCCCATGCCTAGTGACTGTCCTATATATAAACCTCCTAACCTACAGTGTTGAACTCACCCTGCTGACTACTCTGAATCTACCTCACTCACATACACATTCTCATCTGCTGCCTCCTCCATTCCCCCTATCTTGCCGTGCTCCACTCACTTCTCTAAATTCATACACGCACCTCTCTCCCGTCTTTCTGCTCTTTTCCTAAGTCTCTCTGCCCCTCCAGTTGATAACAACTATCTCTCCCGTCTCTCATTCCAGCTTGCAAGGTCTTAATTAAAAGTCCCTTGCATCCAGGAAACCTTCAAAAGGGCTTTGCTGTGCTAACACCTTCTACCCAGGACCAAGGATTTACTGGTTCCCAAGACTGAATAAAATAACAAACAGAAACCTGTCTCACCACAAGTGCAAGTAAGCTAATGTGGTCTTTGTACAACTGTAAAAATAGTGTATGTTACCTCTGTTAGAGCGCTCCCGATAGCATGCACACTTCACAGGGATCCCCATCTCCCTCTATTCTCTGTCTGCGCCACCAACAATCCACCATTAGGTGGCAGCAGAACCCTTTTAATCTCCCCTACCAGTCAGCCATCCCTACCAGTACAGATCCCCACTGCTTAACTGCTTCTTTCCGATCCAAAATGGATCAGGCAGTTTCTCTCAGTAATCTCACAGCCTGATGCACAAGCCATTAGCCTGTTTCATCCAAAACTGCTGCTTCAGATGCTGTAATGGACTGTTAGTCTCCTGGTTCTCCTAAAGAACTAATCTAAAACTGAAAGCAGCCAAATAATTAAATATATAAATAATATAAGAATAAGCAACCAAATAAAAAGTTATCACATATAGTTTTTCGCTCACCTCTGCTAGGGCTCCAACCTGCTCCATTTGCCCTGCAGGCTCACTCCACTCCCCTACCCTGCCCCCAATTCTCACCTGCTCCCACTACCTGTACATTTATACCTCTCACAACTCCACCCACCTTCCCCATCTCTAAATTAACACTTCACCCCACCCACCACACTCCTTCATCTCTTATACTCCCCACCCAACACTAACAATTGCCCCTCCCTCATTACAACTACTACACATTACTACCCTACTAACCTCTCTCATTTACCTTACTTATCTCACACAACTCCCTAAACCCAACTGTACATCACCTTCACACTACACAGCTATAGTCCAACATACCGCCATTCCACTTTTTATCAATATAACACACAAGCTCTACTCTTACTGCCCAATCCCACTATTTACCTACAAAATCCTACCTATCCCACCATCACATAACATACCCCCTCAACCAAACCCCAAAATTTCCTACCAATTCAAAACCTCAGACACTCCATTTACACAAAACTACCTTAAACTCATCCTCCACCAAATCTCACTCTCACTCTCCAGTGACATTCATCCCAACCCCAGTCCCACTTCCACTACACCAACCCCTAACTCCCTCCCCACACAACCTCAAACACCCAAATCCATTTGCCTCACCACATTCAATGCCCAATGCCTCAGAAATAAAATCCCCAACCTCCATGCCTGGCTTTCCCACAACCATTCCGACATAACTGCCATCTCATAAACCTGGCATAAACCCTTCACTAAGGACAGTGAAATACTTCCACCAGGCTACCAAATGATTTGCAGTGACAGACTTAACAGAAAAGGTGGAGGAGTAGCTATTACCTACCCATCCAAGGTGGAGGAGCAGCTATTATCTACCCATCCTCCTACACCATCACCCCATACGGCAACCAATCTCTAAACTTTGCCAACGCTGAATTAACTATAGCTCCACTAAAAATAAACAATTGCAAATCAATATGCATAGCCACCCACTATATATCCCCCAGGCAATAACATCCTAGTAGTAGAGGATATTCTGTCTTGGTTTTCTTCCAATATTAAAAATGAAACATATATCCTAGGTGACACAAACATTAACTGGGCCATAATAAATTCACACACACCCCCAACATAATCAACTTCTTCATCTTCACCCAACTAATAAATTCTCCTACCAGGCCAAACAAAGATGGGGCCTCTGGCACCATCATTGACTGGATCATAACATCCCATCTCAACCTAATCTCCAATTCTGGAATCCTTCCAGACCTTCTCAGTGACCACCTGCCTGCTTTCGCAGATCGTCACCCCTCTCCTCTTCATAGACAACATCACTACATTCAAACCCACAACCTCTCCTACTTCAACCCTCAAACTTTTTCCGAATGTTTAAAACTCACCAACTATTCTCCCCTAAAAACCCTGCCCCTTGATAATGTCATCACCTACTTCAGTAATACATTCTTAAATCTACTCAACAACCATGCTCCTCTTAGAACCAAACACATCAAGTCCAAAGCCTCCCCCTGACTATCAAAAGATACCAAACTTGCCATGCTCCAAAGAGACAAAACATGGAAAAAATACCAAAAAAACAAACAACCTAATTTCTAACTTGAATTCAAACAACTCTGAAACTCCATAAAAAATAATAACTAGAGACTGTAAAGCATACTTCTCCAAACTTCAATCTTACAATCAATGAACCCTAAAAAAATCTGGGACACAATCTCCTCCCTCCTCCACCAGGTAACAAAGATAACCCCTGTCCTAATCCAAATTTAACTGATCTTGAAACTGCCATCCAATTCAACTCCTTTTTTGTTGACTGTATAGCTAAATTGTCCTCCTCTTTCCCGCACACACCCAACCCCTACCTCACCTACCATCCCAACCCTCCAATAACATACCTCCCACCTCCCCATTCAGCCTACAGCTCATCCACATGAGAACAAAAAAAAACTTCTCCTCCAACTAAAACCTAGCCACAATGCACCTGACAATCTTCCATCTGCATTCCTCAAACTATCTGCTGACAGCATTGCCTTTCCCATTTCTATCTTAATAAACAGATCCATCCAAGGAACATATGTTCCATCTATCTGGCATTATGCCTACATCATCCATCTTCATAAAGGGGGCAAAAATACTGACACCACCAACATTAGGCCTATTGCCATCCTTTCACCACTATCTAAAATTCTGGAGAAATGTATCCATTCACAACTGATGCTATATCTAACAGACAACAACCTCCTCACTCCCACTCAACATGGCTACTGCCCAGGCCACAGTACCATGACTGCCCTCCTGTCCTTTTTTGAGACCATCAACCAAGCATGTGACTTTGGCAAACTTGTATATTCCCTGTTCCTTGACCTATCCAAAGCTTTTGACACCATCTTCTACCCTCTACTCCTATCCCAACTCTCCTCTCTCAACCTATCTTCTTCCACCATAGCCTGGTTCTCTAGCTACCTTTCCGAGCTACAACAAGCTATCCAATGTTAATCCACTATGTCTCCCTTCCTTCACACCCCCCACTGGGGTGCCCCAAGGTTCTGTTCTAGGTCCTTTACTCTTCGACATATTTATCAATAACTTCCACCACACCATCCCTGAATCCTCACTAATCCAGTATGCTGATGATTCAACAATCATCTCCTCAGCATACTCCCCTCTGACCTATTTCTACTACCTCAAGCAGCTTTCTCTAAAACAGAAAACTGGATGCAAAACAATCATCTGGCCCTAAACACTAATAAAATTAAATTAATGATCTTTTCCCCCCTAAAAACTCCCAAATCGACAAAAACGTATTCTCCATATTTAGTCAGAATAACATCCCCACTGAAATTGTATCAAACACTAAACTGTTTGGTGTTATCATTGATGAACATCTAAAGTTTGACACTGATATCCAAACCACCATTGATAAAACCCACCAAAAACTAGGACTCCTGTACAGACATAACCGCTACCTCACCCGCTCCACCAGAAAAACCGTAGCATCCTCCTACCTTCTCCCCTCTCTTATGTACGGTGTTCCCCTACTTATCAACCTCCAACTTGGCCTACAGTCTAATCTCATATTTTCTACCAATTTAAAAAACTCTTCCCATCATTGCCACTCTCTCCATACTCTACAATGGCTTGAACTGCCAAATTACCTCATCTTCCTTAAACTCACCACTGCCCACAAGCTCATCTTCAAACCCTCCAGCTGCCCCTCTGTCTCTACCACCTTAACTCCCTACATTCCTAACTGCTCACTTAGATCAGAAAACCAACACCTCTTACAAATCTGCAAACCCTCATGACCCCCTGGCCATCTCCTGCTATCCTACTCTTTATCTAAACTATGGAACTCCCTCCCGCCACCCTTTCACAATACATCAAATCAGAATAACTTCAAATCTCTGTTGTTCTCACACCTAAATTTAAAATGGACATGCCAAGGCCACTCTCCAACATAACTACCCCTCCACCCTCTACACATACTCCTCATATTTGCTCACCTACTACTTGACTGCATTAAACCCACACTGGACAGTCTCCTATTGGAACAGTATAATCCTACCCAGATACTCTATATCAAACTGTATCTAACTATGTATATACTTCACCACCACCTATATCTCATTTTCTGCACTTCTTGTCATTAGTTTAATTTTCCTTATATGTATTATGCTGTATTTCTCAAGCCTATGAATACATTTGTATAGCTATGTTTGTCCAAATCTCATTATCTATATTCCCTTTCATAAGTTTAATTTACCTAATTTGTATTAAGCTATATTTTTCTAGCCTATGAAAACTTCAGCTGTATAACTTTGTTTGTCTTATATTGTTCATTGGAGCTTTTCTCCCTGGGCCTCCACTGAAAACAAGCTCTTCTTGGCCCATTGGACTTCCCCAGTTATCAAACTGAAATAAAAATAAATAAAAATGATATATAGATAACAATAGCAAAACAAAAGAGAGAGGATGTGTTAGTAGATAATACAGAAGAAACGCAATAAGAAAAATGACTGGAGCTAATATAGGAACGGTAGTAAATGAAAACATAAAGGAAACAAAAAGTAAAGACGGGGAATAGTGCAAGAAGTAACCAATTCAAGTGATGAAGGTGATGATAAATGGGTAAAATTCAAAAGTAAAACAAATTGTATTGGAAAAAGAGTGGAAGATAGAAACCACAAATTCAAAAATATAGGTATAGGAGGGAATAAAAAGGCAAATGATAAAAGCAGTAAATACTATTTCATAATGTAAACAGTTTAAATAATGTTCAACAGAGACTAGGAATTTTGGAATGGTGTAAAAGGCTAGATATGGATATCCTAGTACTAATACATATAAGAATAACAACAGCAGACAAAAGAATGCAAGTTAATGGGTTATGGGGAGACAACGCAATATGGAACTTAGGAGATGAAAAATATTCAGTTATCATAATTCTATGTAAAGAAAGTATAGAAATTCTAGATTACACATTAGTATCCTTAAGAAGAATAATCATATTAGATGTAGGATGGAGGAATCAAATATATATATATATTATATATTACAACTCCACAGTCGCACAACAGTGGGGGGGGGGCCCAGGTTTTGCCCTGATTACTTTTGTCTATGAAATGGGGCTGTATATATATATATATATATATATATATATATATATATATATATATATATATATATATAGGATGATTGCATTATACACATACATCATACAAAAACAAAGAGAGATCATGGTTTAAGAAAATATTTGATTATCTGAGTGAAAATATGTAAGTAATAGTAGTGGGAGACCTTAATTGTAATCTAAGACATAGGTGAAAAGAAAGGGCAGATGTAAAAATTATTTCTAAAATGATTAAAAGCTGTAAAATGTTTTTGTGGAGAAGCAAACATTGGACATACAAAAGAAGTAATATAAGAACTGAAACTGATTACTTTATAGTATCAGAAGTTTTTTTTCAATAATAAATCTTTATTGTTTCATTATTTTCCATACACAATTAAGAACAAAAACAAAATTTAGAAAGAACTACTAACTAATATCACTAACAATAACACCAAAACATATATACAATATTTACATGAATGCTTCCATGTGAAACATTAACTTATACAAGAAAAACATAAGAATAGTTAAGATCACTTCAAGTAATAAACAGTTTGGTTACAAAGTTCTCTTCAAGTGTATAGATAATGCTTAATACATTCAAATTAGAAGTATTATGCTAGTATAATATTAAATACTTGTTCCCAAATGTTTGGGTTATTAATATTTTTATTATGCTGATTCAAAAGTAATTTGTGAGCTAATATATGCCTTATTGCCAAAACTCTAAAGTTATCCCATGATGTTTTAAATGGGTCTAACCAATTAGTAGCTATATAAAGCTTCATTAATAAAAAGATATTAATACATATAATACTTTGTGATCTAGGGAGTTCTTTCGGAGGAATATGCAAAATCATGAATTTCCATAACAACGTTGTACTTTGGTAACCCATCTTCTGAAGTTGTATCTTAAGGGAATTCCAAAGTTTATATATGCATTTGCAGCTCCAGAACATATGAAGAAGATCAGCCGGTTGTTTTTTACAATATGGACAAGATGGAGAGTTTTTAGAGTTAAATTTATGCAGGCTAAGACGTGTATAATATGTATTATTCCATATCATCATCTGGGTATATATCAATTTTTGAAAGGAAATAGATTTTATAGTCAAGTCAATTGCTTTTAACATATGACGTTTGTCTGTCAATGGGATTTTCTCTTCCCAATATTTCGACAACAAAACTTTATCATGAAATTTAAATTCTTTAATTAATTTATTTGTTGTTGTTATAAATTTAATATCTTGTTGGAGAGCTTGCCACAAATCCGAGCATTTAATTATAATCTCATCTTCAGGTTTGAAATTTTTAAAGTAACTTATAGAAAGTTCTGTAATTTGTCCCAAAATAACAAGATAGTTTTTAGGTAAATTAAATTCTTGTCTTATTTGATTAGCCAAAATTTTAAGATATTTATATATGTCAATCAAAGTTAAATTAACTATTAATGGGAACTTTTTGAGATCAATTAACTGATTATTCAATCTCAAATTAGGATTCCTGTGAAAGGGTTGAAAGACCATCATATATTGAGCCAGATCTAATGATTGAAATAAGTTTTGTAAAGATAATATATATGTTTTAATGTGTTCCATAATCCCATATAATTTCAAAGTATATTTTCCTAGAAAGGGTATTAATTTACGATTAATATTCAGCTTTAGGATATACTTATAATTCAAGACCACCCAAGTTGGTGTCCACTTGGTACTAGTTATATTGTAATTAGCAATTCTTAGAATCCTATTAGAGCTCACAATTAGACAGTACATTTCAAAATTGGGTAGCTCCAGTCCTCCTCTATTTTTTTGGGGTCATTAATTTATCATAAGATATCCTGTTTTTTTTTGGCCCCAAATGAATTTAGCCAATTCTTTATGAATTTGTTTAAAAAATGTCTTTGGGATTATTACTTGAGCAGACCTAAAAATATATAGTAATCGTGGTAATACATTCATTTTAATAATTGAAACTTTTGCTAATACTGGTAATCATAAATTTTTCCACCTCCCAAAGTCAGATATTATTTGATCCCAAACTGTTTTAATGTTATTAATGTAGAAGTCTTTATTATCTGTAGAGAAACCAATACCCAAGTATTTAATATTTTCTTTAAATGTTACCTGTCCCAATAGTATCAGAAGTTTTAAATGTATTACAGCAAAGAGTGAAAATTATAGGGTCCTTTGACCATACAACAATTTGATAATTCAAGAAATAATAGGTTACATAAGAATAGGCAGAGGTACAAAAAGAATTAATGAATTACACTTAAATGAACAAGTGAAGGAAATAATATATCAGTTCTGACTGGATAATATAAACATGAGAGACATTTATAAAGACTGTTCAAGCTGGTGGATTTTTCGAAAAGAAAAATATAAAAATAGATGTTAGAATGGTAAAGGAAAAAAAAAACACTAGATAGTGACAAATATAAAGAAATTAGTAATAAAGTGTTTAGATGTATAGTGGATAATAAAGAAGAATTTATTGAAAAAGAAAAGGAAAAATGTTATATGAAATGAATCAAGAAAAAAATTAAAAATATATTATTTAAACAAAGACATTTTTTACAAGGAAGAAAGGAAGAAGTAGCACCATATCTAAGTGAAATGATTAAAGTGAAAGTGAGAATAATAAGAGAATTGGGGAATGAAGAAGATTGTATAGTGAATATGCAAAAAGAAATTATGAAGACAATTAAAGGACATATTTTAAAACATTTTCAATAGAAGAAACTGTAAGAAAAAAGAATAGAATTTAAAAACAAAAATAACTGATGAGGGTAATAAGAGAGTGAAAGCATTTAAAGATGTATTGAAAACAGTAACTGCAGAAGCAGCCACAGAGTTAGATGGACTTGAACATTTAATGTATAGAGACATGTATGAGTGGCAAAAGTATTATTTTCTAAAGGTATTGAATAAATGGTTTGCAAAAGGTATAAATGATGAAAGAATATGTACACGAGCAATGAAATTGATACGGAAAAAGGGAGAAAAAGCAGACATAAAAATTGGAGACCCTTAGTATCAAATAATGTAGATTATAATATTTTTATGAAAATAATAGAAAAAAAGAATAATGAGTAAGACTAATAAATTACAGACTGAAACAATATTTGGAATAAAATAAAAGGAATTCAAGAACTATTAATCTTAATAAGAGAATTGGTTAACAATGTAATAAATAGGGAAATTGAATTAAAACTATTAGTATGTGACAGTAAAGTAAAGTAAGTAAAGCATTTGACAAGATTCAGCATGAAGCACTACTGGACATTTTGTCAGAATATAATATAAGTAATAAAATAATCAATCCAACAGATTTACTAATCTTCCATGCAGGACTAATCTAGTCCTGCACGGAAGCGGCAGTTTAAGAAGAGGACGGCAGCGTACCATGCATATTAATGAAGGCGCGCTGCCTGAGCTCCAAATCCTACACTGAGTGTGGATGAGTGCAGGGGGTGTGTCTGACAGCAGAGCTCTCAGAATAAACACTCCCCTGCAAAATAGAACAGAAGAAAGTGTAAATAAATGAGCGAGACTGCTCATAGGTGTCCGCATATCACCACCAACAGTCCTCATGTGTTCAACAGCAACATTACATTTAAATAAAATGAAGAAACCCTTGTATTTATTTATTTTTAAAACCTCAAGTACAGCTAACTGTAGGTGTATGGGTTTGCCCATTGCTTAGCTATGGTTAAAGCAGCTGAAAAGGCTGAAGAGGATACAAGGAATATATATACAAGCAAAGCAGCACAGCAGTAGTGTAGTGGTTAGAGCATCTGCCTAATGACCAGGCATTACTGGCTCATGTCCCACTGCAGCATATATCATTTTCCATGTGAAATCTGTATATGAACATATTTTTACATCTTTTTGCCATATAACCTACATAATAACATTTAAATGTGAACTGGAGCACTGCATGAAATGCATATGTGAAGTGACAGTGTCATAATGAATAAGGCACTAGTAATCAGGTTTAAGCACAAATAAGCAGTAGTAAGCATGTCTAAGTGTGTTTGCGTGGGGTAAGCTTTGCCTACACAGATTAAGCAAAGTAGAAGCTAACTGCGTGTAAGAAACTGTAACCAGAGGTTAGCAGTGCTTACCACTGTGCAAACCCTCACAAACCCTCTTACAACTGCTTTAAAGTGCCTTAATCACTCTGGATCCAACGGCCCATGTTCTGCCCAGCAACAAAATAAACTGCCTCTGCAAGGCTCAAACTCAAGACCCTATACACTATAGTCACAGTAGTTAACCACTAAGCCATCATTACAATAAACATACACGAGGTATCAGCAAGCTAATCCTCACCACAGGAAACCAAACGTGAACTGAATCTATGTACAGTATGATGTTGATAACCTGCCACAGAACATAAATATGTGAACTGGAGTACTGCAGTAAGCATAGATTTGAGGTGTTATTGTAATAAAGTGTAGAAGTCCCCAGGTCCCCATACAGTGTATGTACACATGAATCACGGATACCAGACACATAAACAACCTGTAATGAAGAATAAATCATTGCCAAATGGCAAATATAGTGCTAATTAACTATTAAGCAATGTTAACCGCAGCACAGCTCAAGTTAGTTAGTGTAAGCAATGTGTAGGGAAGCCAATTCAATCTGCCTAGTGGTATACCTCTTTAAGCAGTGTCAACCTCATGTAAGCAGGTCTGCCCATAGCTTAGCGTTTTCAAAACTGGCCAATCATAGGGAAGTGTGTTTTAAACCCCACAGGCAGGAATACTACCCATAACTGGTTGTGGATTCCTACTGCAGGCAGAATAGCTGGTGTGGGTGAAGGCACTCAATTTAGACTGCAGCGCAGTGCTGGGGCATCTAGGAGTCAAAAATCATGGTATGGCTCCTGGTAAAACACTATGATCAGAGACTGCAGGGCCAGTACCAGGGCTCACAGTATAAAACGGAAGCCTAGGACAGTCTCGCCCATGACCTCACCAGTGCCACAGGTATCCCATGAACTGGTGAGCAGGTCAGGCACCACCATGCTGAACTGAAACAAAAGAGAGGGGATGTACTGGAACAGTGGATCCAGGAGTCTTGGCAGATGCCCAATGCCCCAGCACCGAATAAGTACTCAATCTACTAAGTAGTAAATAATTGCCTAGTTTGTGTATACTATGGATAGGTATGGCTAAATATCACTGCATTTCTCTGACAGCTGCAGATGAGCGGGCTGTGAACAGGCAAGCCCATGATGCTAGGCTGCAAAGGCTGTGTCATGAGGCAGGTTAGTAATCAGTCTGCATGTACAGTCATAACAAATAAATATAAGAGCCTTAGAAAGTGTTGTACCAGTATAAATAAATGTGTAATAGTCTGTGAATAAAGGTATAACCCCTGGAGTGCTTCTGTTTACTCTTCTCTCATATGTTGGCAATCTGTTCCATACTATAAATAGTACTGTTGTATCTTAAGCAGTTTCACCCACACCGTGGTATGCAGATAAAATAGGCATGAAGTCCTGCATAACAATGTTGGAAGTGCCAAGAGGTTGGTTATATTGTACATGTTAAGGAGACTTAGATAGAAAACAGTCAAAAGTTTTACATCAATTCCCTGATAGCACAGTGAACTGTGATGTTAGCTATAATATTTTGTGACAAACAGCAGTGGTTTGAATCCTAGGAGTGCTACTAAGTTGTATGCATAATCATACCCCACAACTGTACAGATTTTGATACAATGTTCAGATAGAAAGCTGTATGCATAATTACACCCAACAACAGTACAGAAGTTGCTAGAATGTTCAAATTGTAAGTTGTATGCATATTCATACCCCACAACTGTTCCAATCTGTCCAGCATGTCCAGATAAATGGCCCATATCACCAGCTTGGTACCCTGTTCCCCTGAAAATCCAGTGTGATGATCCAAGAAATGTAGGCAGCTGTCAATGACATATAACTGATAGTCAAATGTGTACATAGTCAGAGAATGTATATGGAAACAAACCTGTCATTCTAGCACCTCACCGAAAGTGTATGACAGCAATTCTCAACATATGTTGCATTAACACCTGCAGCCTGTCGCGCCTGTATGTAAGACACAGGTCACATATATAATAATTTATAAACATACCAGTGTACAATATAAGGCCATTGTGTAGTATAACAATACATGTAAGGGAAAGACCACTGCAGTGACTAAGAATGTTGTGAAAACTACAAAGATATATCAGTTGTTAACTGAACTCTCTCTCTCACCTCTAACATATGTGCATAATAGCCCAATAACACTCATCAACTGGTATGTGTACACTCCAAACTTTTGTTGGGAAATATATCCTAATGGTTTATAAATATTCTCATTTGTTTCTATGCATGTGCCATGTGAAAGTACATCCATATTGGTGGCCTGTTGCCATCAATGAAACATGCATGCCCCTGTAATGACCACTGTTGTTTCATATATGCATGTGTTCTGCTTGCTCTGCAACTGTATTAAATCTGTTGTGTTGGGTTAATGGGAATACCTATGTATGCTGTTATAACTAATCCTGAATTCTGTTGACTGTTACTAACCCATATCTGTCATAAATCTATGACAACACAGCTCGTATGGGAAGGCCGGTCCCATTGGACCCACCTGTCCCACCTCAGCTGGCCATGGCACTGGGCACCAGCACATCTGGGGCCCAGCCTGGGACCTCCTCCTCCATGGGCCCTGTGCCACCTTCGGGTGGAACCACTGCAGGGGATGGGGCTCACCCCCCTTGGAGTGGGCACGGAAGGGAACCTGTCATCCATCAACAGGTCCGGGCCATGGTGCATAAGGAGCTCGATCTGGAGTATCAAGAGTGGCTATGCCAACTTGAGAGCAAAGTGGCACTATTAGAGGATGAGCCTGCCCCTCCTACACAGCCCCAGCACAGCCACCTTTGGGGCCATGAAGATGCAGTGGTGACAGCCCATGTGTACGGACCTCAGTCCCACTGTTTCCAGTTGGGGGCTCATGGGCTTGTGACTTCCAAACACCCCTCCCCTTCCAAGGTGTTTACCCCCCACATGTGTCATATACTGGCCCTGTATGTGTCTTGTGTGTCTTGTCTGTTAACCTACCCAACCTACCTCCCCAAATATACCTACTTCCCCTCCCCAACATCCCACTCTCATCTGAAAAAAAAAGAAAAATGGCAATCTGTTCCCACAAAAAAATCTTGCCCCATACATAGCTGTCCATTTTGCACATGTGTCCACTGAACACATGTAATCTGGTCTAACTGGCATCACAATGAATATATGTTGTCTTCACCCTTCTCCCAGGGGTTTGAGGGTCCAAATGTACCTGTAAATATAGTGTATATGCAAAGCTGTTGCTGTAGAAGAAATGGACAGCTATGGACCTTTCCTATACCCTTCTTGCACATGCCTAGCTATTTTTCCTACTGTCTTTCCCTCTTTGTGCCCCATTTTTCACCACTTTCTTATCAACCCCTTTTTCTTTTCTTTTAAAAGAATTAGTGCAAGGGTAAGCGACAGTAAGCACTGTTAAGCAGAGGTAAGTGGGTTTGCGCAGGTTTGTGTGGGTGTAAGCTATGCCTACACAGGTTGAGAGATTTGAAGCTAACTGACTGTAAGAAAACATAAGTGGAGGTTGGCAGTGCTTACCATCATGCAAACCCGTGCAAACCTGCTTACAACTGCTTAAAAGTGCCTTAATCACTCTGTAGCCAACGTCCCTTGTTCTGCCCAGTAACAAAATAAACAGCCTCCCAAGGCTCGAACACAGGATCCTGCACTCCATACGTAAAGTGATTTGCCACTAAACCATGGCAGATGTACATAATCAGAAGTTTTCTCAAACATATCATGCAGCACAATCAGTCAACAGTACAGGAAATGTATCATTATCACACCACATAACCTGTTAATGCAAGACATCTGGACAAAGTATGCCACACTGTGGGTACAAATAGGGATATAAGTCAACTAACGCTCTGATACACTTAAAATGTTGCTAGTTACACAGTTATATGTATTAGAACACATATGTAGAAGGAGATGAAGTCTGAAAGACAAAAGTGTTGCCAGTAGTTACTGACTTCAATGCTGCGATCATCCATGACAATTGCCGAGTGAATGAAAAACAGGCCAAAATATGAGCCGAACATGCATGGACATATGGACAGATATATATCTGTAATCTGTAAATGTAGACAGACAGCTATATGTAGATATATATATATATTAATGTATGACTCACAAATAATCATATAATATCAATTGTATATAGACACATACATATGTTCATATGTATGTGTCTATATATATATATATATATATATATATATATATATATATATATATATATATATATATATATATATATATATATATATATATATATATATATATATATATATATATACATTCAGATGTATATATCTATAGATACACACACACACACACACACACACACACACACACACACACACACACACACACACACACACATATATATATATATATATATATATATATATATATATAGAGCCATATCAGATATAGATATAGGTACATACACATATACACACACAAAAGGTATCAGTAGCCATACATATGTAGAAGTAGTGTGGAAGTACTGGGTGCAAAGTCTATCCCTTAGCCACAAGCTCTTCAACTGGCACCTGTGAAATGTGAAGTGCGGCAACCATTCCCCCAAATGAGAATACTGACATTAAACATATACCCACCCACAATTTAAAGGACATGACATGACACACAGGTATGCCTACACAGATAACCTTTATTCGTGTACTATACAATAATGTATGCCAGTACTGACACCACATAAGGATTGACATATGTAATCACTCATGAATGCAAGGTCCACGCAAAACAGTAGATGCAAGCAATGTGTATATATACCATACTATGCTATCCAAGCCAAGGCCTTCAATTCAACAGTAGAAACAGGATTTGCCTTCAGGATACGTAACAATCAACAATTACAGATGTAGTTCAGCAGCCTCCAATTACACTCTGTAGTCAAGCCCTAGGGGGAAAAGTAGAACTTGTGTTAATGTCACAGTATCTTGTACACAACATTGTTTAACCTAACATCTCACTATCACACTGAATGACCCTCGCCTTAACAGTTATATCCCTGAAAAGGTGCCATAGCCATGGTTAATGGCATATAACCCCCCCCCCATAAAATGCTGTACAAGGGCAAGGAACACTGTGTACCACACACTTACCTCTGGAATGTACAAGGACACATATGTGTTCTCCAGCTGTTGCCACCATATATATGGACTTGGTCCAACAGTTGGTGTGGGAGTCCATGACATGACTGGGATGATAGCAGTAATGCTTGCGGTAAATAATGATAGGCCATTACCTAACAACCCCTTTCTGTATCACAGCAGGACAAAGACTGGCATATATGTGGAGGACAGAGGCAGGAACATAGGGCCATATTTGCATTATTGCTGTTACACACCCTGGAAATTGCTGGTGTTACAGGATTTGTTGCAGCATATCCTTATGGAGGGATATGACATTGAAATATAAATGATTGTAGCCATGTATTGATACATCTGGGACAATACCTGTGTGGTGCACAGACAAAACCTAACAGCCAATACCACTGGCATCATACGGATAGGCCCAGAGTTGAGAGCTATGCAGACATACAACATTCCATGAAAAAGTACCATGTACACAAAAACCCTGTAAGAACAGCAAGATACATTGCACACAACAACACTACTCATGCTGTCTGTAGGTCTGGAACCTTACCCAAATGTGGATTTGGCCTGTGTCTGCAGGTTCTGCTGTAAGAGGTATTGCTACCTGCTGTCTGTAACACTGATGTCCACACACAGGAAGGATGTCATCCATATGGTAAAGGTGAAGGGATAACGCCCACAGAAGGCAACAATTTATAGTGCAGGGTTGCCATGACAGTGGTTATCTGAAGTACTACACAGCAGGCTGCATGCAATTAGCAACTGGTGGACACTGACTGGTGCAGAGGCCACTACCTGATCATGTGCAATACCAACAAAAGCATGCTGCAATCTATTCAAACCAGCTCAATCACTCTACTGGAGAGACTGAGAGAGAGAGAGAGAGAGAGAGAGAGAGAGAGAGAGGAAAAAAAACATTTTCAAGAAAGGTCACAAAGCTCTGGGTTGTGTTACAGTGGAAAAAACATAACAGGTATGTGAAACAGATATGCATTTACTGGCAAGTAGTATATGACATAGAATAATAGGATGTGTACTGTGAAAGAATGCATATGTGCCATCAGTACTTGTTCCTGTAATTATGTTCTGCTCAAAAACTTCACTGGATAGTAGTGTCAGTCCCTGTGGGCAGTGGGACATACCTGTCAAATGTGCAGACCAGGAGTGAATGGCAAAGATGTGACCCATGATATCTGTGTTCTATAAATTACTGTGGCCAATGGCCAGTGGGGGTATTAATACTTCCATGATAGACACGAGTGAGTGACCACATCACCTGCAGGACAGTCATGTTAAAGTGTAGCATAGCATGCCCAACTGCCATAGCAGTATAATATGCTTATCTAAAGTTTGTCACCATATATACCCCCTAATGTTAGTTTGTGTTCACATGTGACACCTGTCTGTGTTGCAGCAAGGCAGAACAGTTCAGCTGGGAAGTAAGGAGGGTACATGAGTGTGGTCCAGATGTTTGTATGCACCCCACATACAGATACATATATGTGTGATACATATTCACAGATGTGTTATTTTACAGAACCTCGGACAGTTATACATTTATATAGGTATATAAACAACACAAAATGATATCTACACATATATACACATATGCATATATACATATATATATCTATATCTATATATATATATATATCTATATATATATATATATATATATATATATATATAGATATATAGATATATATATATATATATATATATATATATATATATATATATATATATATATATATATATATATATATATATATATATATATATATATATATATATATATATATATATATATATATATATATATATATATATATATATATATATATATATATATATATATATGCCAATACATGTCTCCTGCCATGACATGTGTGAGAGAACATCACACATCAATGCACAACATACCTACACACCAGTACATGGCTGCAAGATGGAGTGTGAAGTGTAGTGTGTAAGCCATGTTGGCAATACATTGCAATTATATGAGAAGGTGGGATATATGTTAGTGAAGGGTATTAGGCACATATTGGTATGTAGGTCTGGTTGGGTGACAAACAAGACAGCAATAAAGGGCTGGTATATGGCACATGTGGTGGTTAAACACTGTGGATGCGTAGATATATTTGGAATGTGGAGGCCATTGAGCCCCCACATGGGAACAAAGGGAACATGTTGCCAACCCATGGACAGTCACAACAGCATCTACATGAGCATAAAGTTGCCTGGACTGTGCGCTGGGCAGGAAGGACATGCATTTCGAACCTTGTGTATGTGTACTGCATGCCTCCAGGTGATGTAGCACATACCCCATGTGTCTGTGGATCTCCCTATGCACAAGACCCTTGACCTAACTGGGTGACAGACATATGTCTGTGTGTGCTCCATGGGGGGGGGGCAGCATCCCCTGAAGTGGTTCCACATGAACGTAGTGATGGAACAGTAGATAATGAGGTTCCATGGTGGGTCACGGCTGTGATGTGGACTGGTAACATGTGCATATTAGGTTGGAGGGGTGTTCCTGCTGGCAAATAACACCTACACATACTGGTGTGTAACTGTCATGGAACATATGTGGGCTGTAATAGTCCACAAAATCCCAGAACATGTCCAACAGCATGCATAAATATCCCCAATATCACAGAATGGCAGATGTGTAGCAATCACATAGCAGGCCTACCACATGCATATGTAGAAACATAGTGGCAGTGACAATAGCATGCAGGTGAAATACCCTGTAACAGCACAGCAACTCTAATGTCCCCACAGGGAGCATGACTATAAACACATAGCAGAAAGTGTTGTACAATACAATATATGACCCAATGGTACATATACCGGACACATACCACTAGCGTTGTGTGACCATTATGTTGGAGCTGATATGGTGGTGGGAGACTGATATGTGTATTGTATTATGGTAAACTTGACGTATGAGTTGCTCAGACATATTTCCATCATTATGTCTTTCAGGGAGTATGGCACACCCAAGGAATCCCACATACAGTGCCACTGAGGATGAAATTATAATCACCAGCATCATCCACAACTACCAGCTGTTGTTCTCATGGACAAGCCAGGACCAGCAGGAGAGAACAGCCATGTGGAATGATGTGGTCTGCAGGGTGAATGAGGTGGGGATGCACAGCCGTACATATGAGCAGGTCCTCCACTATTGTTGTGACCTGCTCCACCAAGTACGTCGACGTGCCACTGCCTTGTGGTGTGACCACCTTGCAACAGAGGGGGGCCATAACATCCAACCCCCCTCACCAGAGTGGAGGAGCTGCTCATGAGCCTGGTAGCACCTGCCACCGACAAGTGCTGCAGACTTATGCAGTCATGGAGGTGGGTGCTGCACACACCAGATATGGAGCATGCAGGTAAGGTTTCAGGGCATATCAGTAGACTACTGTAGTGTATGCATCTGTACAGGTAGATCATGCATATGTGAGATATGGGGTCTGTTGCTGTGTAGTACTGATAAGCAGTAATGCATAATCTGTAGTACTGTGGACTTCAGCTGTTGTTGTACTGTAATAGTGCAGCCACCCTGTAGCAATGCCACAGCTGTGGCCACTGACATCAACTCTATCCCAGCTCATTGTAGGTACCTCTTTGATACCAGCAAGGCAGCAGCCAGATGACAGTGAGCATGGTTTAAGGTTATGCTTGGCAATTCACTGAGCATGCCATAGCTAAGCTGTAGGCCATGTACACATCTAACACACCTACCCATAATGTATGCTGTACATGTGCTCTGACAGAGCACACTCCTCACTAATGGGATTACCAGCCTCAAATGCATGCAATACACAGTCCATCACAGACAACTGTGGCTACACTCCAGTGCACATTGCCCAGGCACAGCTGACATCTGCCTAACATACACAGCTATGTCATACACAGAGCAGTTGAACATGCTACACATAAAGACATCCCACACCCTCTGCAAACACATGCTCCAGGGTCCTAAACCTCATCAACACATTACACAGAATATAACTGGAGGGATAGAGCCCTGTCCTGGGAAATCCCCACACTCTGGAAATGACTACCCATACATGTCAGACAATGCTACTCATTGGCCCTCTTTACAGCAACACTTGACAATTGGGTGGGAAATGGGGAATTCACCCTGGGTAGTATATCTGTGCCACAGCTTGACAGGGGCACAGGGGAATAACATTAGTGCGTGGTGCATGGCTGGGAACCCCTGTGGCTAGGCTTATGTAGGTCCCAGGACCAATAGACCAGTACTCACCTATGAACCTATGTGTACCACAGGCAACATCAGCCAGGGCTCAATCATGGTCAATAATGGTCTCAACACTCACCATAGGTACAATACATTGTGTCTGTGGTCGGTCTAATGGTAGTCTATCACTCATACATGCACCACTGATGATGACATCTGTGAATACACATCAAGCATTCACTAAACACGTGTCCACATGTGATCCAGAAACACACAGAGCAGCGGAAACACAACTGACACACAGATACACATCCTGCAATGATGTGTACTCCTGTGATGTATGGTGCACAGTACATGCCAGGGTGCTGAACAGATGCACAGCAATGCTGTGGACATGGGTGCAGTGAGTTCCAGGGGGAAGACCATCGCCTACTAACAGAGGCCATGCATCACAACCATGTATAATGTTGGTAATGGGGATTGACTACAGTTGCACTGCATGCTGTTGAGCATCACAGGTCCTGCATGCTGACATGTGTGCAATTACAGGTTTGTGTGTAATACTGTACTGCACCATCGCCTGCTATTGTGTGTGTTATGTGGGTGCAGGAGCTGTCTGTAGGTGCTGTCTGGTGGAGTGTATGGATTGCCATGTATGTCGACTGCATGTGTGTATGTCTGTGTGTGTGGCCATGTCTGCACATGTGTGTGTGTGTGTGTGTGTGTGTGTGTGTGTGTGTGTGTGTGTGTGTGTGTGTGTGTGTTTGTGTGTGTGTGTTTCTGTGTACTGTTTATTGGTAATGTACAGGTCTTACAGTCTGTTCCTTGTTTTCCCCTCACAGATGGTGAGTTGGGGCTTGGTCCCCCCCACAGGGAATCGGATGTCACTGATACAGACAGTGACCATGAGGATAGGTGTGTTGAGGCACAGGAAGGGTCATCAGGGGCTGCTACTCGGCCACCAATTGAAACCCACACATATCCACCCCATCTGTGCACACAGTCACACTGCGTCTACATACCTCATCACCATTGGCCTTAGCTGAGGGATAGTCTATGGTCAGCATTGGCCAGAACAGTGTTGTATCTATGGCATGTGTGTCAGGACACAGCAGCCATAGCCAGATGTCTGGCAGGGTATCACATAGGCAGATGTTCAGGGGTGCTCGTCGGAGAACTGCTGGTCATCATGCCCCTGGCAGACGTGCCACATCTATTTCAACCACATGCATGTTCCAGACTGTCATGGAGGCACAGGCACAAATGGAACGGTACATCAGGCAGTGTCTAAGGGCACAGAGGGCTCATCACACCTCTGTACCTGACAGCATCCATGACCTAGCAGGTGCCATTCATAATTACACCAAGGTCATGGATAGACGGTGGACTGAGACTTTGGATCTCATCCACAATGTCATGTCCATGCCTCAGGACAGGGCAGGATTGTTGCGATGGCCATGTGGATGTATGCCAGCAACACCAGCAGCTGGAGGTCACCGTGGACGTCCCACCAGTCACAGATGCTCCCGTAGTGGCAGTACTAGCCCCAGCACTGTGGGGGGGTGCTGTCCACAGACCGTCATAGCAGACCACGTGCATGTGGCCCTGGCCAGTACCAGGAGGGACCTGGATCCAGTGGATGTCTGTCAAACTTGGGGGACAGTACTCGATCTGGCTTTGTACCTGATACTGCCTGTAGCACCCCTGCCAGGCACAGGTCCCGTGTCCGTGGCCAGAGACGGTGAACTGCAAACCCTGCCAGGTACAGTCTGCAGCTGTCTCACAATTCCCTGTATAGGACAGCCACATTGGGAAACTGTGTGCATGCAGACTCACACACATAAACAACAAACCTAGGGCAATCACATACCTGCACACACATCACCAGTGGCCCATAACAGTACTCAGCCCCCCCCCACACACACACACACACACACACACACACATGTTGTCAATTGTATGGCTCAGCCTAGGCCTCTGGCAAACCAACAACACTCCTTGTGCATATGATGATACCTGTGCCACTCTCTAACATTAGTAACATCAATGCAGGGACAGGCTAGCATGGTGCTGATACACAGGGTGACTGTGCAACAGTGTAGCAATGGAATAATGTGTAGCATGTTGTCAGTAGTAAAGTGAAATGCTAATATCTTGGAAGGTGTAGCTGTGCAGCCATGATGCATCATAGCTGTAATTAACAATGTTGTATTGTTGTCACCAGTATCTATTCTGATTGTGTTGTGTTTGTCCATGTGCTATGGGTGATGGGTGTAGTGGTGTCAGCAGGCCTTCTACAGTGGACACCAGTAAGTGTAGTTGGTGGTACACATGCCATGGCTGGGTGCAACACACAGAGACTTTGGTTTGGATGCAGTACAGGTACAAGACTGTACACATGGAGGTATGTCTCCATGAAGGCAACACATCTGTTGCACATGTAATCCCACCAAGACAGGATAGGCACAACCACACAGTGCTATATATGCAGTCTGCGATGTGGATTACATTGAACATGGTAACAGCAGGGTGTATGCACCTCTCCCCACTCTACTGCAATCCTCACCTAAGTACCATGTGTGTGCCAATGCCGGTGGCATAGCCCTACCCTTAGGAGGGTGTGAGACGCTCAACTACTGTGAATGATGTAAACAACTAACAACCTGATTGCATACACTGTACAGTATTACAGACAGCTATGTGGGGAGATAGATGCAACAGTAACTGCAATAATGGTGGTTGTGTCCACAACAGCCACACCCAGTGAGTTATAGCAACCCCAGTAGTGCTGCACACCTCTACAGTGTGGAGGAGGGCATTAACACATCTATGACCTGTGAAGGACTGTATGTCCACAGGATGGCACCTGTGAAATGTTGGCATGTGCCAAGCTGTCCTGGTGGAAACATTCTGTGAATGGAGGTAGATCCCTTAACAACTACACACATTCCTACATGTGGGATGGTGTACAAAAGCCTGCTATGATCTACATAGGCATTGTGCACCTCCTAAACCTCATCTACACCTGTCATGATTGGGTAAAAGAGGCATACCAGGTTCAGGTTGTATTCCCTGCCTTTGACAAGTTCAACATTGGCAGAGTCCCATGTGTCAAGATTACCAATGAAATTGGCCATGGGTTCATTGTTGATATGCTCCATGTCCCTGCAGACTAAGGTCATCAGGCTACTGGGTGGT
>NC_056726.1:1678108910-1678123910 GCF_019279795.1 Protopterus annectens
GTCAAGCAGAATGCCTCTTTGGCCCTCTTCAAAAGGAACCTTGATGACTGAATGGGAGAAAGGAAATTCACCCTGTGGATCACGTCAGTCGCCCTGCTAGACAGGGGTCCAGGGAAGTAAATAGTGTGGGAAGAAATAGTCAGGGAATTGTTATAGCTAGGCATGTATAGGCCCTAGAGCCAATAGCCTAGTACTAACCTATGAGCTGTTACCTGCTGTGATTGACATCTCACCCCAGGAGACTTGACTCATATACTGTTTTCTTGTTCTAGCCTTTACTTCTTGTATGAACCTATGAACCATAGGTGTTGGATTCACACACTCCTGTCTGGCCTGACACATAATGACTGCTGGTACAGGGGTGCCATGGACACATACCACCCACTAAATATTGACATGCATCTGTACAGCATCCCACTGCTCTGTCTGACATACATGACATTTAAGGGAGGCCCAGCAGCAGTACATCTGGCAAGTATCTGCACTTAACATCCCATTGCTTAAGTACACTAATCTGCTAGGCATGTAACAATGCACTGTGTAGGCTACAGGAATACTGGCTCAACACTGGCCTACATCTCATATAGGGGAATGTACATATACCTGCATATATAGCAGGCTCGACAGCCATGTCACAGAACAGGGTAAGATACACCTATGTGACAGCTCATAACCACAACCAATGTGAACACAGCCACAGTCACATATGGTAAGCTAACATAATATTACAGTATATGGACTATCTGTTCTACACCATCCTCATATGTGCCACTCACAGAATGACCCTACATATACTGGGCTGCTACACAGCTTGGTATGATGGCTGTCTGTAGTATGGGACACGTGTGTGTATGGCCCTACAAACAAATACGGCAAAATGGTACCATACAGTGGGGTATCATGTAACATCTGATATAAGGGGAGCTAGAACAATGACATCTACACCAGTCTGTACACAGGCTGAAGTACATATTAACAATACACACACTGCTGACATTCACCATCACTACACAGACCTCAGTACTGTGCAAACATCCACAGAATGTCCAGATTATGCCATGAAATATAACCACTACTGTACATGATGTGTAGCAATCTGATATATCACTGACTTGTTATCAGATATGATGAAAGCATTTATGGTGCACAGCACATATGCACCACTTCATGCGCGCCATGTGTACAAAGGTTGACAGAGGTGTGGCTGACAGCACATACACAGGGCCAGTATAGACATGTTGCTGTGATAACCTCATATATTTTCCATTGTAACAGGGTTTGTTGCAACATATGTCCTATGAGGGATATGAAGTCAGCAACTGTCACGGCCTTCACCATCTACAGACTGCAATCCTCACACTACCTTCTCATTCCACAGACTGATGCACTGTGGCTAACACATGAAACCATAGGCACAACACTGCCCAGTCTGCAGATGACCCTGCAGATGGGGATTCCTCATATACATGGAACTGACATGGGAGGTACTGCAACATGTACGACAGGCATATCCAGACAGACACTGTTAAACCAACATTACTCCAAATGCAGTATAGCAGCACTTACAGTCTGTAGTCAGGTCAGGCACATCCCCTTCCTGTTTGTTGCCCTCTTTCCACAGTGAATGTTGATAGAGGTAAATCCCCAATCCATCTGGGATGCTGTTTGCCAAACATCAGATCTAGTGTGGATGTGGACATACGGACCATACAACACACAAACACACAGGGTTCCAGTTCTAACATGCATGGGTGCATGTCTACATGGGTGTGTGGTGGTCACCTGTGCCAGCAGGCTGCACAGGGGTAGGCAGTGGGTATACCTTGGCATCAGACCACATGACAATGGTCTGCCTTGTGGCTCAGACCTGTAGTTACTGCATTTTCCCACACAGGTGGGTATTACATCCCCCATCCAGTCAGCTGGGTGACTATTGTGTGTGGCCAATGCTGTACACCACATCCCATATATGTGTTCCTTAGTCCATGACATGGATGGTGTCTGTCATGTGCACACCTCCCACATGCATGTACAGTGATATGTGGAACTGTTCCTGGGGTGTCTGGCCCATGTTGTGAACACAGATTATCATCAGATGTGCCAGTCTTGTCTCAGTGGCCAAAATGCAGTGTACTACCCATATTTTGGCTGTTGCCTATGCATGTGTGTGTGTATGACACATGGGTTGAGTGTGTGCTCTGGGTAATAGTGGGTTTGCTAATTTGGATTGGCTGGCCTTGATGTCACATGTATGGGTATGGCTTTGTACCCCAGCATCCCAGCTAATTTACATCTGTTATCTTTGTATGGTTGACATTGTGATATATAGTAGGGCCACCATAACAGTGATAAGCAAAACACCCTCCACATTGGCCACAGGTGTCACACACTCACCTGTACACAGGATACAAGTTACACACACACAGCTGTCATGTCTGGAAGTTGAACCCCTACCTAACTAGTTTATTTTACTACAGCACTATGCAGTTATAGTACGCGCCACAGACATTACCGGAGTACTCTTTCCCCAAAGGTTTATTTCACACTGACCGACATCAGCAGGATTACCAAAGTAGGGCATTTCACCTGTACTGCGAGTGACTAGTTTAAAATGCATTGCTCCCTACACAGACAGTGAGACACACACAAAACATCCACAACAGTCATGTGTGGGTATAGAACCCCTGACCAAGGCCTATATCACACGTGACTAGCCTAAAATGCATTGCTCCCTACACAGACAGTGAGACACACACAAAACATCCACAACTGTCATGTGTGGGTATAGAACCCCTGACCAAGGCCTATATCACGCTACAACATGGAGCAGTTATAGGTCACACCACAGTGAACTTTCTCCTCAAAGTTATATTTTACAATGAATGACATCAGCATGATTAGCAAAGTAGGACATTTGAAATGTACTACGAGTGAGTAACCTATGATGCATTGCTCCATACACAGACATTGAAACACACGCAAAACATCCAGACCTGCCATGGGTGGTGATGGAACCCTACCACAGTTGTAAATCACACTACAGCAGTACACAGTTACAGGACGTTCTACAGACATTACTGGGCTATGATTTTCCCAGAGGTGTATTTCTGGGTGAGTGACATCAGCAGCCTTGCCAACATTGGATATATGAATTCTAAGAATGTGTGTGACCTAAAAAGCATTGTTCTTCACTCAGTAAGAGACACAAAGATTCACACACACACATAGTTGCCAAGTCTGGGGTTAGAACACCTACCTAATTATTTTATCATAGTACAGCAGTATGCAGTTACAGGATGTGCTACAGAGATTAATGGGCTATGATTTTCCCATTGGTGTATTTCTAAGTGAGTGACATCAACAGTCTTGCCAAAGTTGGTATATGAATTGTATGGGGTGTGAGTGGCCTAAAAAACATTGCTCTCTACTCAGTCAGACACACACACAGACTCACAGTTGCCAGGTCTGAAGTTAGAACATCTACTTAACTACTTTATCACACTACAGCAGTATGCCATTACAGGACACGCTATAGAGATTACTGGGTTATGATTTCCCAAGAGGTGTATTTCTAGGTGAGTGACATCAGCAGCTTTGCCAAAGTTGAGTATATGTATTGTACGGGTGTGAGTGGCCTAAAAAGCTTTGCTCTCTTCTCAGTCAGACACACACACACACACACACACACACACACACACACACACACACAAGCCAGGTCTGGGGTTAGAACACCTACCTAACTACTTTATCACACTACAGCAGTACACAATTACAGGACACGCTATGGAAATCACTGGGCTATGACTTCCCCAGAGGTGTATTTCTAGGTGAGTGACATCAGCAGCCTTGCCAAAGTTGTATATATGAACTGTAAGGAGTGTGAGTAGCCTAAAAAGCATTTCTCTCAACACAGACAGAGACAGAGAGACACACACACAAACACACACTCACACACTTGCCAAGTCTGGGGTTAGGACTACTACCTAACTTATTTATCACTACAGCAGTACACAGTTATGGGACGCACCATGGGGATTACTGAGCTACAGCTCTCCCAAAGGTGTATTTCACATTGGATGACCTCAGCAGACTTGTTATGATACTGCTATGGGGAGGACGGTGTGTGCATGGGCCATAACCCATTCATGTAGGGGTTGACATGCAACATGTAGGCACACACAGGGTCATATGCCACAGGTACGTGTATACAGCTACTAGGTGACTACTTTCTTGTACAGTCATGTTGCATAGCTGGCATGTGCAACACGCCATCATGCTGACAGATACTGGTGGCTAATATCTGCAGTGAGTGACACCTGCACCTCATGTGTTTGGGGCTCTTTGGCTGTGTGCTGTGTGGAACAGGCCCAGATGGCTCCTTGTCATGGTCACCCTCTTCCACACATCTATGTCCATCTACCTTTTTCTTATTATAGTGTGTTGTCCTCACATATATGTCTGTATTCCTATCCACTGTGTGTGCAAGGCAGGAGTGGTGCATACTGATGTCTCTGCACTAAGAACTGCAATTGCCAGATATGTCTAGTCCACTGGTGTTTGCTGACATGGCCTTCATGTGTTTAAGTATGTGAGCATGCCCAGTATGACCTTTCAGTATGTTGTTGGCTGACATTGCCTTCATTCCTCTAAGGGTGCGAGCATGCCCAGGATGGCCATCTATATTGCATGTGTGGATCAAGTCCAGGTAGTTTGTACTGTTGTGCTGACCTTTGTGTTGTACACCGACAGGTAGCATGCTGTATCTGCAGGGTATACATCGGTCATTTGGCATTGCCTGTTGCTACATTTCTGCATAGCTGGGGGGGGGGGGACCTGACTGTTTCCACATTTCTACACAGTGGTGGGGGGCACACCTGACTGTTACTATAAGTGTATGTAGGATGGTGGAGCACACCTTACACTTTTACACATTTGCTAGGACTGTACTGGTATGTCAGGTACACCATTTCAGTCTGTAGTCTTACCTATTGTGCTGGCTAGAGGCATACCAGTGTACTACAGATCTTAGCTTTAACTACCTACATATTAGTTTCTGACTTCCTAGCCTTCACAACTTACATCCAACTGGCTGGTCTGCTGTAGTCTGTCTGTGTAGGCCTGGGGTAGGGGGCTACCCATAGGGCTCATTCAGAGGCCATAGTACAGCATTTGTTTGTGTTTGTCTATACCTATCCTGCTGGCTGTGACTGTTGTCGGGTATGTGCCCCCCCCCAACTGGCATGTGTGAGTCACTTACCTTTTGGGTGTCCCAGTATTGAGGGTGGTGCTGCAGGGCTACCTATGTCGGATGCACATAGTGCACTCCCTATACATGGTTGATCACAGGTAGTGTCATGTTTGGCATCCCTTTTACTGTATGTGCGAGTTGGAGAGATGTGTCATTCCCTGGGTCCCTACTGTGTCAGTGCATGTGCTATGCATTGCCTCTTTGCCAAAGCCAGGGCATACTGGGCATGCCTCCTTCTGCTTACTGGGGCAGGCTCAGGTTGTTCCTCCTCCGAGTCACTCTGCACCTGTGTAGGCCTTGGCACTGGTGGGGTGCTGTGTGGCCCTGCCCCATGCTGTTCCTGCTGCAGCTGTTTCTGCAAGATCATACTGTGTAGCATGGCACATGCAAGGACAATTTGGGTACATGTAGTTGGTGAGTACTGCAAGGCTCTACCGGATGTGTCCAGGCACCGGAACCATGACTTGGGCATCCCAAACACATGCTCTATTATGATTCGTGTTTGTGCGTGTGCTTCATTATGGAGTTTTTGTTCGGGTGTGTGTGCATTTCTGATGGGTGTCATCAGCCACGGTTCCAGTGAGTATCCATCATCCCCCACTAGGTGACCGTGTGGGATGTCCCCAATGGCAAATGTCTGGTACAGCTGCATCAGATGCCAGATGTGGGAATCATGGTAGCTTCCAGAGCAGCCAGCACACACATTCATTATTATGCCCTGGGCATCGCACACGACCTGGCAGTTGATGGAAGGGAAGCCCTTGCGGTTGATGTAGACCCTTCCCCACTCACCTGGTGGTGCTTTCATGTGTATATGCATGCAGTCTATTGCACCCACTACCTCAGGGTATTCTGCTATTTGATGGAAGAGACGCATATTGCTGGCCAACGTCTCATGGGTGATGGGGAAATATACGTGCTCACCGACATGTGCTGACATGGCATCCAGGAACTTGTGGAGTACCCTGAATGCTGATGCCTGTGAAATCCCCATCATATCTCCAGTTGGCCTTTGGAAGGTATCTGTAGCTAGTATTCTTAGGCCTACACATACCTTGGTATCCACTGGGATGGGTTCCCCTCTGTTAGTTCTGTGTGTCAGGCGTGGCCGGCACAGCTCAACAATTTGCTGTAGGAGGTCCCTGTCCACACTATAGCACTCCACTATCTCCAGCTCATGTAGCCCTTGGTAGGTTACCCTGGGTCTGTACACTCTTCTCTGTCTCCTCACTGTGGGTTGCTCAGCAGCATTCACATCCTCACCACCCTCAGCCTCTTGCACATGCTGGTTTATGATAGCAAAAGCAGCCCCTAACATTTTTTTCTCTTGCTTTTGTTTTGTAAAATTTCCCCATCTGTATACACCGGTGGTGCAGAGTTTTGGGAAAAACAAGGGGGCAAGTTGTTTGTATAGTTTATAGTGGTGTGCTGGGCTGGGCTGGTCTGCTGCCTGTGCAATTGGCTGATTCTGATACATTTCACCTGTCAGCTAAGCTAGTTCTCCTTCCTACTGCTGTTTTCCCTTCCCATTGCCTCCCTGTTTAAGCCCATGTGCACACTGCACAGAGTGCTCAAATGTACACAGAGCTGCTTTTTCCTGGTTTAACTTCCTTTTTCTTCCTGTAAAACCTGGTGTGTGGCGCGCACACCCACTTACACTTTGTAAAGAGTGCTAGGCAGGTTTAGACACACCTCCTAGCTTAGCTTTGCTAAGCTAGGAGCAATCCTGAGCCATAGATCTCCAATCCACTTACAATATGCCTGACACACACCCCCATGTTGTCACCTATATCCTAGTCTTGCACCCAGCTATTTATACTCTTACACTCTTGAGACCTGCCTCACACCCTGGGAAAATCTGATTTTCACTATCCTTTCCCTCATTTGCATGGGATTGCCTGCTAATGCATAGTTACATGTCCCACACTGAGCCTCCCCCCTTAGCAACCATTACTTACTGACCAGGTTGTCTTCTGCCTGCCATTGACTTGCATGGCAGAATACTTATTTTAGTTAGAATGCTTATTTTAGGTTTATTTTCTTATTTCCCCCCAATCCTGTTCGCACGCTGCCGCCCTATGCTTAAACAGGCGAGATCGGCGAAAAAAAATAAAAGTTATTTATTTTTGTTTTTAAACAGTTTGCAATGCCAATGGCCTTCTACTTGGCCATTGTAATGCTTACTCAATGATATGCGGCCTTTATTTAGAGCTGTCATAGCTCTGTTTTGCAGATTACAGAAATGTACTCCATTACTAACCGAGTACATTTCTGCACACTGCACTCGTCCTGCACGGACAGCTGCCAGCTTCCTGAATTGCATATTACCCTCATTTGCATGGTTTTCATCTGCAAATGAGGGTAATTTGCATACATGAGAGCTCAGTCTGTGCAGGATTAGTCTAAGACCTTACGAGCAGGTCACGGGAGCTCGTTCCTGGATCGCACGTCGGCCATATTGCCGAAAATAGCTCTTAGACTAATCCTGCACATTCTACAGGGCTTTGTAAATCCAGAGGAATGTATTAAAGTCTGTTTATAGCAAGAATAAAGTGAGATTGGTAATAAATGGTTGAATAAGTGAGACAGTAGGACTAAAGAGTGGTATTAAGCAAGGGTGTCCAGCCAGCAGTATACTATTTGAATTAATTATGCATGCGGTAGTTTTTATTATAAATGAGATATTAGAGGAGGCTAAATATTGTTTGCTAGAGGGAATTTATATTCCCGTGATGTTTTCCTATGCAGATGATTTAGTACTAGTTGTAAAAAATAAAAAAAAATTGATAGGTATATATATTCAGACACTGCACAAAAAAATAAAGGTCCTAGGTTTAAGTATTAATGAAGAAAAAAGTAAAGGACTGCGGTTTGGGTTAGAGGAAAATATGATTGCAACAGCAAAGGTGTGGTTTATGCTGCTATTTGTCAGGTATGACCATCATTTTATACTGGAAAGACTGAACGTGTCTTAAAAGAAAAGATGTATGGACATCTTTATGATATATGAAAAGGTAAAATCATGGACACCCTGGCTAAATGTTTAACAGAATTCCATGACCATTATTTTTACTTTGTGAATGTCGAGCAGGTCCACCAAGGGGCTAGAGGAGGTCTGTGGCACTTATTTCTAGAAAGAAGAGAAGTATTATGGCAGCTGGTGTTTCATGCTGATGTTTGGCCAGGTATTAATGGATGTATTTCCTTTTCCAGTCTGGTAAAATTAAGGGCTTTAAGAAGATAATGTCAGTCTGCCCTTACTCAATTTTGACACTTTGGCTGCTGAGGAGTGATGTCTTACATAAATTCTTGGCCCTACTTCCATGGATGTATATGATGAAGTTTTGTGGTGAAACAAAACAAAAGCACTTATCTTATTTTAAACAATTTTTATTAAAGAGGTTTTTAATGGTCCTATCTAATACATAACATATTTTGGAGATGTGCATCTTGTTGTTTTCTGAACAGACCAAGGGTTGTAAGCCATTGAGATTTTGTGGCTTTTACTTCTGTTTATGCTAGTCTATACCCAGGATTGCATTTAGTAATGACTGCCCATGTCCAGGGGGGTTGTGGGCACTATCCTTTTTAAGAATTGAAAGTGCACCATCCACTCGTTGAGGGTCTTTTTGAACAGTGTCATAAAGATGCTCTGTTTCACATGAATTGGTAGCCTATTCCAAAGACACAGCAGTCACTGGGAGACAAATCTGTCCCTCAGGCCATATTTACATCCCTGGAATGGGTAGCTCTAGTCCCGTTTGATTTATGGATGTGCAGCAAGTTCATTAGGTTTGAGTCTGAGATTGCTCTGTAAGCCAGGCATAAGTCTCCCCTAAGAAGTCTATACAATATAGAGTATAGTGATAGAGACCTTAGTCAGTCTGTGTAAGGCACATGCTGGAGTCACTTGGTCTTCTTTGTTAGAAACCTCTGGGGTCTCTCCAGTTGCTGCAGGTGCTTTGTATGGTACATGCCAAACGGGGTGTTATACTCAATTATGGGCCTGTTTAGTGCCAAGTATAGAGGAGTTATAACCTCTTTTGATCTCAAGGTGTTGCCCTTACTAATCAAGTGTGCTATGTAGAAAGCCTTTCTTACTACAGTAGTCACATTGTGGTCAAGTTTAAGGTCACAATCAACTTGTGATCCCGGATCCCTTACCACTTTTTGGTACTTAAGGTATTGTTGTTGATTTGATAGTGTGAAGATACATTGTTTTTTGCCAAAAGAAATGATGCATTTCTTTGCATTCAGTTTGAGACCATGATTAAGACACCAGTTGGTGGTCTGTGTAAGACCCTCCTGGAGTATACTGACATCATTTGGGGATTCAGTGATTGCACCTAGTTTGCAGTCATCTGAAAACCTGGTCAGCCACAACCATTTAGTTTTGTCAGGCTTTGTCCATGTTTCTTGCACTAAGAGGTTGAGAGGTATGCAAATAGTTTATAGCCATGACGAGCTTTTCTGTACAAAGCCAAATAATGATGGTAGAAAGGCCCAACATCATAAATAAATTTTAAGAACAAATAGAAATTTGGGGAATAAAGTTTGGTAGTGAACAACAGAGTCATACAATGCAAGGATATGATACTTAAAATTAGGAGAACATGAATATTTTAGAGAACTTCTAAACTTTCATATGAGAAGAAAGTATATTTAATCAATTCAGTGGTATTGGGTTAAATGGAACATCTGACAAGTGTGTATATGACACCACTAGAATGTGAAAAATAATTATTGAATGTATTACATTCATGTGGGGATCTAGGTTGAATCCTACTAAAAGAAGAATTTTATATGTTAATAAAAAGGAAGGAGGTCTGGGTTTAGTAAACCCAATTGTATATAAAACTTCATTAAAATTATCTAATTTAATAGGAATTCAAGAAGAAGAAAGTTTCTTAATAAAGACTATTGAGGAAAATATAAATAAGTATGGGAGAAACGTAAGGGTGTAAAAAGAAGTAAAGGGATCACTGATGTGGAAATAAAATTATACCAAGAAAAAATATTACTATGGAAGACTGATTTAAGAAGTATGTCTATACATAGGAAAACAAGGTATGATAATATAATAGAATGTGCATCCTTGGAAATAAAAGATAAAAAAGTTAAAGCAGTATAAGCAAGAATGAAAAGATATGAAAAATGTATAGAATGCATAGATTTTTTTATGGAAGTTATCTATAAATAAATTATGATTAAAAGTGAAAATGCCATATAAATCAATAAAATAATATGTATACATGGTAGGGAATTAGAGACAACCAAACATGTTTTTTTTTTTTTTTTTTTAATGTGATAGAGTGAATGTATTATGGAAAGAAATATGTGACAAAGACTGTTTAAAGGGGCTGAAAATGTTAATTTATAAATATGGATATAATAGAATATGGATATTATGAAAACATGAAGCAAAATTATATAGGTACATTAGATGATAAATTGTTTTGTAGAATATGGATTATATGGTATGAAAAAACAAATGAGATAAAATATAATGGAAAATGGGTATTATGGAAATTTTAAAAAATATGATTTTGGCTGTGGAAAATAGATTGGAGGCAGTTGAAAGTTCAAATAAAATGATTTACTGTTGAAAAAGTAAGAATCACTTGTTAATGATTTATGAATCTTGTATATAGAATATTATGTGATTTTAATAAAGGAACCCTTCTCTTTTCAATAGGTGTCATGAATTATTTTACTGCCACCAACTCAAGCAGATAGAGCCTTGGTTCAAGGTTTCATCTCAAGGACAACGCACTTAAGAGGGCAGCACCCCTCCCCATGCTGCACTACAGTGTCAGGAATTCATCTACTTGGTGTGGGAGTAGAAACCACAGCCTTTGGTATCAAAGCTAAGTGTGTTGCCTGTTACACCACAAACACTACTTTCAAATTTGATAGCATAAACATTGTTGACCATTTGCTAAACAAAACAGTTGCACATTCAAAACAGATTTAGTTTGAGCAGACGTAAACTTCACATCCCTTGAAGCTCACATTCACGAAAAATAGCCATTCTCTTTCCAATCGTGTACTTGCAAGTAACATTTGAATTTTGTAAAGCAAATCTCTCACTCACCGGTTCCATTTGAAAATAAACATTGTTTTAGCTTCTGTTTGAAAACCAATTGCTGCTGCTTTCTGCAAAGCAAATCTCTTACTCACAGGTTCTGAATGAAAATCAAATGATGCTACTATCGCTTTGGAGCCAATCTCACTCGTGAAAAAAATACTTGTAGGTTCCTTTTGAGTTCTGTAAAAGCAAATGTCACAATCCACTCTGTGTGTGTGTGTTTGTTTCATTGGCTGGATCCAAGCAGGAAAGAAATTTCTAAGGCAGATGCAATGTTGCCGAGTGTTTTTCTGAAAGCAGCTGCACTGAACAAGGCAGTGAGTGAAGCAAGAAAGCTTTACTTTATTTTACTTTTTACATTAATGTGTGGCTGGTTATCTGCGGTGGTGGTGCTGCGGTAGTGTTGTTGCCTCACAGTAAGACGCTGTCTGGTTCAACTCTCAGCTAGAGCGTCTTCTGCATGGAAACATGCGTGAATGGGCGTTCCTTCGTTGAAGGTTGTGCATTTGAGCTGGCAACTCGGTACGTAAAAATCAACTGCCAATCATTAGCGGAATGGAGTTCCGCTGTGGCGACCCCTAACCGGGAAAAGCCGAAAGACACAACAACAACAACATTAATGTGTGGCTGGGCCTCTCTCCTACTGTAGACACATAATGGTCAAAGGCTAGATTACTGTATATGTGTGTCACCAAGTCCCTTACTACTGAGTTATCTCTTAGGGGTGTGTTGTCAATATGATGGTTACCAGGGGTGGATGACTTCCCGAAGGATACTGTTATGCATTTCATGGCATTTAGTTTTAGTCCATGGCATTGACACCAGTTATTTTTCTGTGTCAGCCCATCCTGGAGAACATTTGTATCAGTGGGGGAGTCTATGACAGCTCCTAACTTGCACCAGAGCCAAGGACTATTTATCCGATGCTGCTAAGCTAAGGAATTCCTTGTCACTATCTCCTATCTTCACTACTCTATACTTCTCCTGTTCTAACAGACCTCCACGCTACAGTTAACAATAAGCTTGATTAATGTTAGAATAAAGTAGCATATTTGCTGCCCACAAACCCTGCAAAATCTATCATTGTGTTGCTCTAATTGCCTCACCATATTTTATACTCCTAGCTTCTCACAGTCCATATGGTGATGGATAAACCCCAGCAATGTCCAGCACTAAAATTTGATCTGCAGACCTACTCACCCACCAGATCACTGCAGTCTTATCACAACTCTCTACTAAGGTACTCATGAACCACAGCACTCAGCAGGTAATCCTCATCAACTGTGTACCCTCAAAACTCCATCCTTCTATCAGTGAGATGAACTGCTAATCTCCCTTCATTCAAATGTGGCCTAAAACTATACTTAACTGACTCCTGAAATTAGCCCTGTTCAACCCCACAACAAATTCATTAGATTTTTATCACTCTATACAACCTGCACGTTACCTACATGTGGATTCCATCCTCCTACTATAGATTGTTACTAAAATATAAAAATGCATGCTTTTCCACAGACTTCTGTATTACAGGTCAGCATATATAATAATCTCTTTATAAACACAAACCATTATCATCTTCTTTGATTTCTCTCTTCACTACCAAACCTCTCCGTCCCCTTACACTACCTCTCTTCTAACCTACCACTTCTCTCTTTTAGATCGTATGTTTTCTTCTTACTTTCATACTAGGCCATTTCTCTCCTCCCCATCACTTACTAATACTACTATCTCTTCCTACTTTAACCCTTTGTATGTCCTATCATGTACCTCCAATAGAATGTCTCACTGCACACCCCCAGCAATGGTTAGGTTATGTACCTTTCTTAGAAAAAAAGTTATGTCTGGCTCTATAAGCCAACCACACTGTCCCTGTGAATAATAATGACCTGCATATCCTTTAATACCCACTGTTACCTTGCAGACTATCTTCACTCTACTGTGAAATGCCTTGTACATAAGTGCATATGTTGTATTGTCTTGTCTATAATGGTCTATTACAATCTTTTCTAGTAACAATTGTGCATGGTATTCAACAGCCTTTCCTGAACTTCTAATCTTTAGCACAATATTAATTGTAATAGTCTTTATGTACAGTTTTTGTCCTTGGTCCTCTGCTGAAAATGAGATTTGCTCAGTCGTACTTTTCTCAGTTATCAAAAGATAAGTAAATAAATACAACAGAATAAAATAAATTATGAATCGATAAGATCAATATTCAGAAATCAACAGACTGGCTTAACTAGACAAGTAATGACAGACTGATCCTGGAAGTCAAGACAGATTCTGTCCATCCATGCTGATTGGCTAATAAGAATTAGTCAGCAACAGAGAAAATCTCTTGTGCAGAGCAAGGAAAAGTCACACAGAGGAATACCTCATTCTTGGAGTATTACCACGTCTCTCAGTTATTACCATGTCTTCCAGTTATTACCATGTCTGTCAGTTAGACTCTGTGATATGAAACCTGCTGCACTAGTGCTCGCCCTGCCACCCATACAGAGCTGTAGGGTAGACATGCACAGACACGAGCAGATACGTGTGCACGCACACACACACACACACACACACACACACACACACACACACACACACACACACACACACACACACACACACACACACACACACACACAAACTCAAACATACACGCGCACACTCATAGTTCTCCACTATACTTACCTGTAGTTACATTGTGAGCCATGACCACTCCCATAGGAATGAATGAGTGTTTTTTTAATCCCTGTTGCAAAATACCACCAGCAGAGCAATTCTCTGAATCACTCTGACAAGTTAATCTGGATCCTCTGCCATTTCTGAGGGAAAACTCAAGCATACACGCGCACACTCATAGTTCTACACTATACTTACTCGTAGTTATATTGTGAGCCATGACCACTCCCACAGGAATGAATGAGTGTTTTTTTTAATCACTCTGACAAAATACCACCAGCAGAGCAATTCTCTGAATCTCTCTGACAAGTTAATCTGGATCCTCTGCCATTTCTGAGGGAAAACTCAAACATACACATGCACACTCATAGTTCTACACTATACTTACTTGTAGTTACATTGTGAGCCATGACCACTCCCACAGGAATGAATGAGTGTTTTTTTAATCCCTCTGACAAAATACCACCAGCAGAGCAATTCTCTGAATCACTCTGACAAGTTAATCTGGATCCTCTGCCATTTCTGAGGGAACGCACATAGCTACTTAACATCAGTCACTCCTGTAGACTGCTGTATTTGTATGCAGCTTTTCAAGTAAGACTGCGCTCCTCACTAAGGCCACTGCCAGTGGTCTATGAAGCAGTAAGGCTTACTGCAATGTGGAAATCTTCTGAGTTAAGTGTTCCATATTTCAGTAAGCCTTTCTAAATTCTGCCCTGAGTCTTTTTGTTTGTTATGTGGCATTAAAGTGGATTTTTGTGCGATATCAAACATAATAGTATTCGGTCTATTATTTTATTCCTTTGATGTCTGATGGCAGGTGGATTGCATCAGTGTATGTGTCGCCTAGTTCTTTTCTGTTTTCTTTTACTCCTCTGGTTTGTCTATGATTTTGTGACATACTAAATATTATAAGGTCACAGTTAGGCAAAGTGTGAAATGTTTGTTGATTTTGTGTGTAAAAGTATCACTAAAGAAATAGGTTTTCAATTCT
>NC_056726.1:1678128910-1678131410 GCF_019279795.1 Protopterus annectens
CAGGATGGCAGGTGCAGGAGAGGGAAATCGCTTTAGAGCACAAAGGTGGGATGTTGAGGAGTCAAAATATATTGTTTGGCTCCTAGTCCATGATCATGAAGTGCAACTCATGCAGGGCCAGGTTCAATGGGGAGCGTATAAGTCAGAGGCATGGAACTGGTTGGCACATGATCTCACCAGTGCCACAGGCATTCTGAGGACTGGTGAACAGGTCCATCACCACCATGCGGACCTGTAGCTTCGAAAGGAGGACCAACTGAACAGATGGATCCAGGAGGCCCGCCAAATGCCCACTGCCCCACTACTGAGTAAGTATCCATGCAATTAAGTATGTAAGAAATGCTATCCTAGCCTATAGTATGGATAGGTATATTACAATATTCCTTCATTTATATTACAGCTGCAGGTGTTCGTTCTGCGAATCGGCAAGCCTATGCTGATAGGCTGGCAAGGTTGCACCACCAGGCAGGTTAGTAATTATTCTGCTGGTATTGTTATAGAATATAAGTGGGACAGCTTGTAAAAGAGTTCAGTGTTGTAACCCAGTAATAAAGGTCAAATAAGCCTAGAAGAAATATTCTGCTAGTATTGTAAGATTAGATAAGTGATGCAGCCTGGAAAAGAGTATTGCAATCCAGTAATGAAAATTAAACAAGTCTCAAATAGAGTTTCCACCTGTATTGTAATATCAGATAACTGCTTCAGCCTGAAAATGAGTGTTGTAATCAATCAACAAAGGATAGACAAGTGTTGAATGCATCCTTGTAAATTCTGCCATATAAAATAAGTGAGTCAACTGGAAATGATTGTTGTAACCCAGTAATAAATGTTAATAAAGCCTAGAATTAAGTACTATCCTGAAATGTAAATATAAAATAAGTGAGAGAGTATGAGAAAGAGAGTTTGAAGCTACCAAGAAAGCTGTAATAAGTCTGGAATAAAGGTATACTGCATTCACTACATAATGAAATGAATGAGACAGCCACAACCAAAGAGTGAAATGTCTTTAATAAAGTGCAGAACCTGGACTGTGTCCATCCCACAATTTGGATATGTTGCTGTGCCCTTGCATTATGGAGATAGTATGGTTGTATGAAATGCTGAACATCCACAGTTGTCTAGACCCATATAAATCAAATGTAGCAGAATGCTGTACCTGAACACAGCCAGATATGAACATATATGAATAAAAATGGAATGTATATTAATGTAGCAGTAACATCCCCATCACCAACATTCCTAAGGTTACATACAGGAAACTGTACTAATACATGTAGGGGATATATATCTGCATCTACTAGAAATGTACAGTATATGTATAGGTAGTTTAAGTTGTTAATGTAATATTTCTCCACCCTTCCCTATTTTCACAAATGATGCCATTCCACACCAAACTGGGTATGTGTATTCACAATTAATTCCCATGGACATTTGTCCTGTTGGTTTATACATATCTGCATGTATGTTGATGCATGTGCCCTGTTCACATATCCAAACCTGATGTCCTGTTGCCACCAATCAACCCTGCATGCTGTTGGAATGTCCACTGTTGTTCTAAATATGCATGTGTTATGCTTGCTGCTCAATGTTCGGAATTCATGTGTGTTTGGTTAATGGGAATACTGATGCATGCTGTTACAACTAATTTTGTATGGTGTTGTTTGTTACTAACCCAAAATACCATAAAATACTGCTAAACATAGGACAACAGGGAAGGCGGGTTCCAGCGGACCCACCTCTCCCACCTCAACTGGCGAGTGCACCTGGCACCAGTGCCCAGGCCGGGACCTCCTCCTCCGGTGGTCCTGTGCCACCTTCGGGTGGTAGTGCTGCAGGGGATGGGGCTCGTCCCCCCTCTGCAAGCATGGCCAGAGGAGAGCCTCCACTCAACCTCCATAGGGTCCGGTCTGTGGTGCGTAGTGAGATCAGGCATTCTGTGACTGATCCCCTACGCCAGCTTGAGGAGAGAGTGGCACAACTCTGCCCATCCTATCCAGCCCCCAGCACAGCGCCGGCCTGGGCTGTGAAGGCACAGTGGTAACTGCCCATGGGTGGGGATCTCAGTTCCACTGTTGCCATCTGTGGGCTCATGGGCTTGCGCTATCCAAACATCCGTCCCCGTCAATTGTGTTTAGCCCCCACATGTGTCATACTCTGCCCCTGTATACATCTTGTTTGTCATGTTTGTTAACCTCCCCAACCTACCTCCCCAAATATACCTACTTCCTGTGCCTCACATTCCACTCTCACCTGAAATAAAAATAAAAAAAGGGCACTCTTTTCCCACAAAAAAATTACGCCCCATACATAGCTGCCCATTTCGCATACATGTCTGCTGGACATGTAAACTGATAATTACAGTTGGCTGTACAACATATTTTGCTGTCCTCACCCCTCTCTCAGGGGTGGAAGGTGTCAAATCTCACTCTAAATTTCTAACATATGCACAGCTGTTGCTGGTAAAGAATTGGGCAGCTATGGACCTTCCCTATATCCTTCC